>NC_141695.1:786286959-786524459 GCF_964263255.1 Lissotriton vulgaris
CAGTCTGCTCAGTGCGTCTGCCTGAACATTCTGCACACCTGGCAGATGTGTAGCCGTTATCGTCAGTCCTCTGGCCAGAAGCCATCACCAGATCGTCTGCGCCTCCTGCGACAGAGTGCGTGATCTCGAGCCCCCCTGCTTGTTGAGGTAATACATCGTGGTGGTATTGTCCGTCTGTACAAGCAGAGAGTTGGTCTGAAAGGACGGAAGAAAGGCCTTCAGTGCCAAGTGAACAGCTCTGAGTTCCAGGAAATTTATGTGATACGTGGCGTCCATCGGGGACCACATTCCTCGAATTTGTAGGTTTCCGGAGTGCGCTCCCCACCCCAGGAGAGAAGCATCCGTCACAACAGTCTGCGTGGGAATGTCCTTGTGGAAGGGAACCCCTCTGAGGAGATTCTCCGCTGAGCACCACCACCTCAGAGACTGAAGAGCATGAAGAGACAGTCGTATCTTGTCGTCCCAAGATCCTTTCCTCTGATCCCACTGGTCTTCCAAGCACTCCTGCAGCGGTCTCATGTGCAGCCGTGCGTGTGGCGTCAGGAAGATACAAGAGGCCATTGATCCTAGTAGAGAAGACACCGCCCCCACTGTTGTAGATGGAGTGGTCATAAGAGCCTGAGCCTTCCGAAGGAGTGATAATCGTCACTCTTCCGAAGGAGACACACTTGCTGACAGCGTATTGATGGAGGCTTCCAAGTACTGTATGCATTGGACCGGAGTCGGGACAGACTTGGACATGTTGATGTGCAACCCCAGCTTGTTCAAGAACGCACGTCTTCTGGAAGTGTGCTCGCGCTTCCGAGAAGGAGGATGCCTTGATCAACCAATCGTCCAGGTACGGGTAGACAAACACCTTGTTCTTCCGTAGGTGTGCTGCTACCACCGCCATGCACTTCGAGAATGTTCTCGGCGCAGACTTTAGTCCGAATGGGAGTACTGTGTATTGATAATGATTGGCGCCGACTTGGAACCGCTGGAACTTCCTGTGTTTGTGTGCAATGGGCACATGGAAGTATGCATCCTGAAGGTCTATAGCACATAGCCAGTCTCCCTGTTGCAACTGAGGATAAATCTGATGCAACGACAGCATGCAAAACGTTTCCCTGCGAATCCATCTGTTTGCCTGTCGCTAGTCCAGAATGGGCCTGAACTCGTTCGTGTCCTTCTTGCGAACCCGGAAGAACCGGGAGTACAGACCTCTTCCTCTCTGAGACAGAGGTACGTCTTCTATCGCCCTTTTCCTTAACAGGATATCTGCCTCCGCCTGAAGCTCGCGCAGCTGAAACGGTGAGCTGGCCAGTGGAATTGCTGGGGGCGGGCTGGTGAACCGAAGACTGTATCCATTGCAAACAATATTCAGCACCCACTTGTCCTGAGTAATTTTTCTCCACTCTGCCTGAAAAAATTGAATGCTTCCCCCTATCGGAGTGGGTGACAGATCCGGGGGAAGTAAGTGCTCAGGGCCTCGTCCCACCCGGGGGAGCCTTTGGTCGCTGGAGCCGACAGTTGGCCTCCTCTGCCCTTCTGGCGGTTCTGGAACGGCTTACGGAACTGTTGATGTTGCTGCGACTGTCCCGAAGGTTGGCCACGTCCTCTGCCCTGCCCACCAAACTGCCGTTGGAATGGGTGGTACGATTTCTTTGCTTCTTTGGGCTTCTCCAGGCCCACAGCCATGAGCGTTTCGGCCTCCGCCTTCATGTGTGCCATTTTGTCATCCGCATGTTTCCCAAAAAGGGTCTCGCCAGAGAAAGGAAGGTTGGCTACCCTTTGCTGTGCGTCCGGTTTTAGTGATGTAAGGTGGAGCCAGGCATGGCGTTGCATGTTAACCCCATGGCAAAAACCATGCGCCGCTAATAGGGATGAGTCTGCTGCAGCGCTGATAATCTGATTTGCTACCAGCATTCCTTCATTAAGCACTTCCTGGAAGTCTTCCCGCTTCTCGCGAGGCAAGTGTTCCGCAAACTGCTGGAGGGAGTCCCAGAGGGCGCGGTCGTAGCGTCCCAACAAAGCTGTGGCACTTGCAGCCTTTATAGAGGTCGCCGATGTTTCACATACTTTCATTCCAACTGAATCCATCCATCTAGACTCTTTATCCGGGGGAACCGTGGATGACGGGGTGGTGGCATGTTGTTTGCGGGCCGCCGTTACAATTACGGAATCCGGAGGAGGTTCCGCCCTTAGAAAGGCCGGGTCCGAATCGGGAGCCCGGTATTTTTTCAGCAATCTCGATGGGGCCGCCTTCGTCACCGCAGGGGTGAGGAAAAGGTCCATGGCCGGTTCCTCCAGGCCCGGCACCAGAGGCAGCAGTGGGCGAGACAGGTGTTTCTGGTGCAGTGTCTCGAAAATGACTGATGTCTTAGGCGTGGGCACAGTCAAAGATATGCCCAATTTGGCAGCGCCTCTCAAAAGAACATCATGGAACGCCACCAGGTAATCAATCGGAGACACCCTCGTGTCCGGTGATCCCGACAAGGTCGGAGAGTAGTCCCTGGTCCCTGAGGACCTCGTGCGAGAGCGAGATCTGTGCCTCCTATGGCGGTGTCTCGACCGCATGGACGACCTTTGGCGTGATCGCTCCTTCCTCCTAGAGTGAGAGCGTGATCTCCCGGCCCGTGGACACTCCACAGGTTTCCGTGGGGGCGTCTTCCTCGGTTCCTCCTGGGGTCTAGGTTTCGGGGTCCCCTTAGGAGGTGTCGGCAGAGGAGGTAATGACGTCGACCTCGGCGGAGGGACCGGGGGTATCACCGACCGAGGGGCAGGCCCATGCGGTGGAAGTGGTGGTAGTGGTCGTCCTGGCGGAAGTGGAGGGTTGGTGGGAGGGTCCTCCTTAGGTACAGGAGGAGAGGGCGACCTAGGCCGAGTTGGTGTGTACACCACCGAGTACACCGAGCCTGGTGACTCCTTGGCGAAGGGGACTGTGACCCAGCCCCTTCAGCAGGCGATCGCTTTCTCTTGCGTCCTCCACTAGATCCAGCCTGACTTCTGGCGCCAGAACACATCTTGCGCCACTGAGGAGAGGTGGAGCGACTCCTAGACGCCGATCTCTTCCTTCTCGACGCCGAGCGTCGCTTTTCCGGCGTCGAACGTCACCTCCGCGACTCTGGCGTCGAACGCCGTCTCCGTGACGTCGACCTCTTCCTCCACGACGTCGAACGCCGCCTCCGCGACGTCGACCTCTTCTTTCTCGACGCCGAATGCTGCCTCCGCGACGTCGACCTCTTCCTCCACGACGTCGAACGCCGCCTCTGCGACGTCGACCTATTCTTTCTCGACGCCGAACGCCGCCCCCGCGACGTCGACCGTTCCATTCTCGACGACGATCGTCGATTCCTCCTTCTTGAGGTCCTCGACGTCTAGGAGCCCCTCGACGCCGACCGTTGTCTCGACGGCGATCGGCAGTGTCGCCTCGACGGCGAGCGCCAATGCCTGTCGCTCCGTCTTCGACGTCGATAGGTCAACTCCGACGTCGAAGAGGACGATGAAGATGCAGTCGGCGGTGGTTTCGACGGCGGCCTATACAGGCCCTTGGACGTCGAATCTTCACGCCGCCTCGACCCGGAGCCCCGGGGAGATGGGGAACACACCGTTGTCATCCCTCTTGACGTCATCGTTGATGCAATCGACGCCGACTGAGACCGGGACCGTTTGCTGGCCTTCCTGCCTCTGGGGAGCCCCCCAGAGGCCTCAGCAGAGGCAGAAGGAACCTTCCCAGCCTGCCCAGATCCACCTGCAGCCTGCAGACGTCTCTCTTCAAGGCCTTGAAGCCTAACCTTCAGCCTGTCCCTCAGGGTCCTTGCTGAAAATTGCTGGCAGATGTCACAGTCTTCAGGGACATGTGTCAGGGAGACATACGATGCAGACGTCGTGTGGATCACTCTTGGCCTTCTTCCTTCCACATGCTGGGCATTTGTCGAAAAGACCAGGCATTTTAGAGCCGTAAAAAGCCTGAACCAACACACAGTAGAGAAGAGAAGCACCAAGAAAGATATATTCAAACACTTTCATCCAAAAAGTGACAAAAATCCAATAAACCCTTGAAACAAGGGAGAGCTCAATGCCAGGGTCCTGTTCGCAGGAGCCGGAAAAAAGAACTGAAAGTAAGAGGGACCTGCTATGCATTCTGGGATACTGGGAGAAAGTTCTGGAAAGTTCTCTTAAAGGCACAGTATCCTATTTAAGCCACATAATGGCAGCCTATGGGGCTTGTCTGTCCATGCCTTCCTCTCTATCATTCCAGAGTCTTTTACTGGTGGAGGCAAGTTTCTCTATGGTAGAAACTGGGCAGGCTGTGTTGTGTGTGGTTTTGTTTGGTGGAATTTCTAGTTGAAGTACTGGACAGTGTAGCCTGTGGATATAGGCTGCATTATTTGTCTTTAAATTCTCTCTCAAGTGTCTTTGCAGTTTCTGCATGATTTGACAACTTAAGAGATTATTTTTGATTGCCGGGGTCCACGCACATGGGCGGGACTATTCACTAGATTATGACTATACACACAGATCCCCTACTACAGAATCTGCTTTGATATTGGAGTTTTATCTTCTTAAACGATCAACAAAATACCCTTATATTTAGAGTTAGCTATCAAAACTAATCTAAAAAAAAGGTAGAAATAATTAACGGCCAGATGCAACTTAATGCTACGAAAGGGCCAAAGATCGCTAGAGGTGACTGCGGAGCAGAGGAGCTGGAGAAGCCTGCCTGGCTTTATCATTTGGCTGGAAAATGAATATCTCTGCACTCAGAATAATCTCCCTGTTTGTTCTGTTAAGGTATGCAGGCAAATGTGAGAACATTTAACACGACCTCAGGCTTCTTTATGTGCTAGCAGAAGATAAGATGGGAGAGGGTTTGAGCAAATTATCACAAAACCCTGAATCATGCTGTATTTCTTTTTTGTTATACCGTTTATTGATTACATTCACTGTCAATACAAAGTTTTCATAGTTACAGCTATGCATATATCCTTGCACGAGAAAGATGAGAAGTTTGGAACCTGTTCCTACTCTTTACCCCATGCGAGTGTCACAGGACTGTTGGTAACCTGGGAAGTATCACACATTTAAATGCAGTAGTGGTACTTAGGCTGCAGTCTATGGTACCGACATTTCAACATAACACCGTTTCTAAATGAAGGCTGCACAGCTTACTTGCAATTATGTAATCCTCACAATAACAGGCATAAATCAAAGCCATCAATGCCGTTCCATGGCCTGCAGTATCGGGAAAACTTTCAGCCTCAACAAAAAAATAAAGAGCTGCCTGAGAATCAACTTCAAGAAAGATAAGTCCTTCATCATTCAATTAATTTCACTGGTAACCACCAACTATCATTGCTCAGGAAAACATGTCATCTCCTTCTTGCCTCCAACCCCACAGAACTTACAAGAGTGTTCATTCTCCCAAGACTTGATTACTGTAAAAGTGCATATGCAGGCCTAAAGAAATCTCAAGTTCAGAAATAGCAGAGGATTAAAAATTAAACCGCCTGAATTTGTCGCAAATTTGAACACACCGCACGAATCCAGAAATCTAGTTAAGACAGGACCTGAAGTACTCTGAACACTATTTATCAACCTACCAGAGCTCTACCATCAGGCACTGCACATCAACCTATCCAGTCTGTGCCTAAACAATTGAAACATGAACATGGCCGAAGTTGAAACTAAAATCAGCACAGGTAACAATGTTCAAACCAGCCTCACCACTTGACTAAAATGGGGCCATCAAGGCATGGTTGGGTCAAGGTAGCCCATCCTTCTCGGAACCAGATTCCTAGTGTGCAGCCTTTTGTAGAAATGCCAGTAGAGGCATAATGGCCGGGCCAATCCAGAATATAGAGTAAGGTGTAAAAGGTATTGGGTCCTCGCTTCTGGAACACACTACATTCTGCAATCAGAAACCACAAAAAAAACCTCCAATTTAGGAAAGACCTTAAAAACGCACAGAAGGCTTCAATTTACCTCCTAAAGTATATGCTCATCTATTATCCCCTACACCTTGAAGTAATTCCTCTTTTACCTTAGTGTTCACCCCTTCTCTTTTTTCCATCTTTTTTCACTCTCCCATCTCTCTCTTACCTCTCCTCTGAAATGACCATTTGACAACATGAATACACTTTCTAAAACCCTTTCAATAAATATTTAGATATAGCCATGCCTTAGATGTTTGTTTGGCTGCTAGAGCTTTTCTCACACACAAAAACCTATCTTCGAATCCAAATGCTTTAATGATAAGATCTCTAAAACGCATCAGCTGAGCGAGGGCCACTGTATTACATAATTCAACTTGCCTGATTGTGCATGACCTTAAATAAATACTCAGTAGGCTCAAATGGCGTGTCCCGTGCTTAAAGGCGCTACTCGTATAGTCTACATCTCTACTATGAGTGAGACTGGAGGACAAACTCCTAAAGTGTATGTGTTGCCCAAAGCAACCACTAGGAAATACCCTGCCCTAGATCCTGGCAGATTATGCAGTCTTCAATTTGTCTTTGGAAGGAGGGCGGGAACGTAAGAAGGGTTCTTTGTCTTGCGCAAACATGCTTTCAAACTGATTTTTTATTGTTTAAAGTGTAGAAAAAGGCAGCTCAAGGGATACGTGTGCATTGCTCTGCCCCCATAGAAAGAATGGGATTTCAATAAAATGCGATAATAAACTAGGCTTACTTTTCGATGAGGTCCAACGTGACCCCCGGCACCAGGCGGACACTTTTTTGCATGCAGAACCTGCAAAGGAAAAGACACAAACACACCATCAGGGAACTTCACACAATGAAGCATCTCTAAAGCACAAATGTAGTTAGACATTAGAAAAGATAAAATTATGCTTTGTTTTATCCCAGAGAACTACGGACAAGTCGAGCTCGGCATCCCACGGTATGATTGCAGATGCCAGACTGCTTGTAGAAAAGATATCTAACAACAGTCCAGCCTACTTTTTGAGTAACTACGATCTACCCCCTCATCCCAACAAATGCTAACTACCACTAAGTACATGTTTAGTAAATAGCGCTGACTGCTACTTACTTTCCTCTGAGCAAGAGTTGCTTACAGGGGGTCCACTGCTTTCACTGAGAGGATGCATGGGGTCACAGGGAATGGTTAACAACACAGAGGATACTGGCCGCCCTTGCGAGGCAGCATGTGATGCACCATTTTAGGTCAGGGTCACAGGCAGGCCCTGAGGAACGAGGGTGCCAGCATACTGTTTATGTTCTAAGTGTTTCTGCTGGCCACTTTGTTCTAAGAAACAATGCCTTCTTAGCACACCATTTTTCCCACTGTTAGAAATTGGGTTTCTGGTTGGCTAGGTTATGCACCTAAGCCAGGCAGAAACCAGCATTCTAGTCAGGGTAAGGGAGTTACACACCCAAGATAACGCCAGTCCACCCTCTAAGTAGCTTGGCAGAGAAGTCAGGCTTATTCCAGAGGCAATATGTACAGCGCTTGTGCAACACACACACACCAGTGACACACTACACACACCACATAAACGACTCCATAGTAGTATATAAAAATAGCTCATATATTGTATATAAAACACAGACCACAATCACAAAAATCATTTTTCCAACTAGGCAATTGTAACATTTAAATGAACATCATTGCACTAGGACACATTAAAAATGCAGGAGTTAGATGCAGGGCATAAATGAATCATACATAAATTATCACCAAGAACATATAGGGTGCAGCTTCCCTGCACTTCTACAACACTTTATATGGTAATTCCCAAGTAACACATAGGGCATCGGAGGTCCTGCATGCCTTTTATGGAACTTTAAGTATGGCCCCTCGGGATGGGGTAGGCAGTGAGAAATGCGGCCACTCGGATTGGGGCCCTCTGTTGAGGTCTCAACGAGTCTGATGACAATTGGGGCAGAAGCAACCCCAACACAGCAACTGTGAGCCCCCAAGTTATGGCATGAACACCTCCCACACTGGTGGTGATACCTCATGAGGTCTCATGTGGGGGATAATACAAAACAGCTGCCCTTAATGACAATCGGCGATCATGTACACGCCCCCACAACAAAGGGGTGGCTCCTCAGCTAACGGCCGTCTGCATCCAACTGTGGTACGAGGAGCAAACCAGACACACCAGTCCCGGGCACACTGCACACGAGAGAGCTCCAACCCCCACCACCAGTCCACCTGGGGGTAGAGACAGCATTGTGCAAAGGAAGCAAAGCCTATTCAGTAGCTAGTGAAACACCTACCACCACTCTAAATGTAGACCAGGTTTATTTAACCTGGCAATGAGTCACTCAGGCAAGGCAAGACACAGCTCAACCCCCCCCTTGTAACTGTCTAGAGTGAATGCTCATCCCCAGCTCCTTTCACTCCAAAACCAGATGGTGAATACACAAACAGGCAGAGGATCACAGAATGGTAAAGCAAGAAAATGCACTCTCACTAAAAGTGCCATTTTCAAACAAACAATTTAAAAAACACCTTTCCTAAAAGGTGTGTTACCAAATTCTGAGTTCAGAGAGCCTAAACTCCTTTTCTCTATCTTGTCCCAATGGCGAGTTAACACTAGTAAGATGTCACAAGGCAGCTCCCATGTTAAACTATGGGACAAAACCTTTCAATAGTGTAAAACGAAATGCACGATATTTCACTATCAGGACATGTAAAACACACTAGCATGTCCTACTTTCCACATACACTGCACCCTGGCCATGGGGGTACCTTGGGCCTACCTGAGGGGTGCCTTACATGTAAGAAAAGGGAAGGTTTGGGCCGGGCAAGTGGGTGCACTTGCCGGGTCAATAGGGCAGTTTAAAACTTCACATGCGGACACTGCAATGGCAGGTCTGAGACACGTTTACAGGGCTACTCGTGGGTAGCACAACCCATGCTGTCAGCTCACTAGTCACATTTCATTACCGGCCCTGGCACACCCAGTGCACTTTACTAGAGACTTACCAGTAAATCAAATATGCCAATCAGGGATAACCAATCATAATTACAATTTACACAGACAGAATATGCACTCTAGCAATGATCAGAAGTGTTAAAAGTGCCCAGAATCCTATAGTCAACAATAACAGGGTCAGAAAAATAGGAGGCAAAAGGCAAAACGTTTGGGGATAAGCCTGTAAAAAGGGTCTAACTCCACAGATAATGTTAATGCCAGTCCATGAGCTGCGAGATGCTCCTAACTGAAAGGCTCTCACTGCCCTCTCACCCACTGGACTGTTTTTGCCTCAAGAAAAAAGTCAGAAACAAAAATATATTTAGCATTTTGCACAAGTGTACTAATATAAAACAACTATTCCTTGCTTTTCAACCAACAGCATGTTGCATTACGGCATTTTATTTTACCATAATGCTTTCTTTATGGGTTCAAAACCCCAGAACTCACAGTGATGCTGGCTAAAATACCAGAACTAGCGGACAGTGTTGTACATGAAATTGAGCCACTTGTCAGGCTTGTTTTAAAATGTTACAAAGTCTTCTAGCCAATTTAATAATTTGCTGGTTTCACACATAAAACAAAAGTAAACTCTGCTCAGATATTTTGTAAGATCAACTCTTTCTTTCATGTCATTCAATTGGCAATACAAATTCTTTTGTCTTTTGTGTAGTGAAAAGTTTTATACTGGGCTTCACAACGCAACAAATGTTAAACATGTGGTGCAGCAGCACAGCTTTTCCGAATGCAAAGAATAAGTAAAGTAGCAGGAGGAGCATCACATAAGTCTCTCATATATACAGGACAGGTACAACACAAGTACTAACACAGTAAAGTGAGGGGAGTTCAAGGAGTGTTGTAGACTTTCTGTAAACATACATAAACGAATAAGCACAACACACCTGGAAGAAAGAGCCAAACCTTTAATAGAAGTACCATATATTCATACACTCAAGGGATGATTCACCCCACCTACCTAGTGTGGTATAATTCATCAATGGGGTCCATTTCTAGCACTGTAAAAACCCAATAGCACTACTGTTCATGTTTTGTCCAGTGTCCTAGTTATAGGTTCTCTAGTTTTGATAAGGTTATAAATGTATGCTCCCCCTTTGTCAAACTCTCAGAACATACATTAAAATTGTGTGTGGTTTTTACTGGTGTTTTCCTGCTACAGGATTAAAAAACAGAGGGTAGCGCAACAGACCTGGCTTATCATTTTGGTCAACATGTTTCTCTCGTTAATTACCCCCTTTGGGGACAGGATCTTCCTCATGAATTTAGGCACCTCACATCAAATACTGCAGACAAGCCCCTGTTAATAAGGTATGCTTTACAAGAACATATTATATATCCTTTTTTAATTCATAAGTAGTGGAAACACATTCGTACTGCAGCTGAAACATCACCTTTGTCATGGAACAGGTACCCCTAGGGTAAAATTGGTTCAAGCTTTCCTCCTTTACTGGACAAACATATATAGGGTAGTAGCAGTGCAAGCTTGCCCCATCACAGGCCACATACAAATCAAGCAAGTAGTGCAAGTTTTGTTTCCTCAAAGAATTTGCACAAATTGGCAGTAACAAAGCAAGAGTACCACTATCACAGAGGGTAACAAGTGAAATCTTCAGTTACGAGCATAACAGATACAGCAGGGAAGAATAGTACAAGTTTTCACTGGCCAGAGCACATGTACATTTAAGGCATGAGTGACAGAAGGAAGGAACAGATCTCTGGAGCAGATGCAGAACTCACTGAGGAGAATGTATATGTGAATGAGTGAGTGAATTTGCAAGTTAAGACAACATTCTAACTTGCATGATATTCAACGTCAACATCCTGAAAGTCCCAAGTTTTCCACATACTGAGATCTAGCTGTTAAACCCAGGGGCGGCTCCTCCGCTAAGACAGAGGAGCGTTGCCCTACTGCTTTATGAGCTGTGCAGAGGAAAATATAATAATACCAACAAAGCGCTATTATCATCTTATTTTTCCATCCTAGGTGTAGGCAGGGGCGGGGCTGGCCAGAGCAGGGGCCAGGGAAGGAGTGGTGAGCGCACTAAAAGTGTGCATGAATGTTCGACCGGCCTACTTGGGCGCGTCAAACATTCAAGCGCACTTTGCATGTTTCCCACCAGGTTGCATTACACAGCCTGATGGGGAACCTGCACAGGCTCCCTGTCCCCATCTGAGCGCCGAACCACTGCGCTCAGACCAATCTCAATGCTGCAATGCAGCGTTGTGATTGGCTTAGGGGAACTTAGGTTAACCAATCACAACGCTGCATTGCAGCGTTTTCATTTGATTAGGGAGGCTGGGAGCCCAGGTGTTTCCTGCGAGGAGGAGCTGGGAAAAATTCTTTATTTTTAATTTCCTCCGCCCCTCCACTGCCACCGTTCCCTACCAGCCGCCAGTGGGAAAACTGTAGGTCATTGTTATTTGGAACAGCCCAGCTTATAGGCAGGCATGCAGGTGGCAACCTCTTTGAAAAGGTTTGATTGCACACTCAACAGGTGCAGTGAAAACCCAGCCTTGGTGAAGCGCCTCTTCAAAATGAGGACGACCACCAGGGAGCATGGAGCTGTGTCAGCCAGGCAGGGCTTTAAGTGGGCCATGCCTGCTGTGCTGAGGACGGGCAGTTCAAACAAGCATTGGCATAGCCAATAGGTCTCGCCTTTGGGCCTTATAAGTGTTTAACCATGGAGCACAATATCCTGGGTGCTGTGCCGCCAGGGATTGAAGAGCTATACAATTACTGCACACTGGGTCTTGCAGTCTAATTCAGGAATACACGCTTGCCTCAGGAAACATTATGGACACATTTCAAGGCTTTCTGACGCACAGACAGAAAGACAAGTGCCTCAATCCAAGTCAATAGAACTACAACATTCTGTTGCCCAAGTTAAATAAGCAACAACTATGGCTTCATAGTATGGAATATTAAAAATGCTTCAGTTTTGAAATGGTGAGACTTAAAAAACTTTAACAAGTCTCTTTGTAGTCCGCTCAAAGGCAGTGAGCAGTGGACTGCTGCAGAGTCGAGATTTTTTTTTTCAGCCCGAGAGTGAGGGCAAAAATGGATAGCCAGATAGGGACCAGTCTCAGCACCTGCTTTTTTAGGTCGAGTCTAGTGCAGCGCACTTGCGCTACTCTGCGAGGCTTCTTGTAACTACTCTAAACTACTCTTTGTGAGTCTGACTCCCCCCACACATTGGGTTGGCTTTTGTGTGTGTTATTTTGTAATCATAGCCTGCAAATGGCTAAAGGTGGGTGCATGTCCCACCTCTTCTGCAAAGGTTCACTTCCACTTCGTTTTGCTGGCGAGAGCGAGCAGCGGCGAGCAGGGCCCTGTCTCCCTGGGCCCGCCCCCACTCCTCTTGAGGTGCTTGTTATCTGACTTTTGCCGAGCGTGCTGAGAAGAGGCTACAGTTCTGCCCAGTCAGAAGCTTGGAAGCCCACATGTTTTCACGCCCTTATACCCTATTGGTGCAGTGGTTTTCTATAAGGAACCACAATTCCCAGAGCTCACCTCTTTCTCTCATCCTCCGCTGCTGCGTTTCGGTCATTGGCAGCGCTTGAAGATGACGCACACAGCATTTTTCCTATGCTCCTGCTGGGTCGCCATAAAAGTCTCCCATAATGGTTTTCCAGGTACATGGGTTTTGGAATCGGGCATTCGTTTAGTTGTGCGGTGACCCACCATAACAAGCCGTAATAGACGCTGGGTTGGAGAATGCACTGTGTTAATGGGATTTTAGGGGTGTGGGAGCTTTGACAAAGACTAGAGTAAGTAAAAACAATCTGCACTTAAATCGCCTCCAATCCACTTGTCACCCAATACCCAGGTCTATAAAGTTTCTTACTGCAGAATCAAAAAAGATGGGTTTGGAGTGCTAAAGGACAAACAGAGTCTAGAATTTGGGTCGCATTCTAGAATTCACATCTAGATACCTTGTGAAGGTGAATGGCGGATCTTCCCGCAAACCAGCGAAAAAAGGGAACAAGCGATAACGCTGGAGGTTAGACTATTTTTTGATAAGGACGAGTAGTAAAATTTGCCACATTTAATTTTGCATAGAGGTTGTTTTAACATGATGACTTTCAGTTAGCTTCCTCCTGTTCCCTGCGATTTGAAACATTATCCAGTTAATTTACGCTGTGAACACTAATTCATTCATTTGCTGAAAGTTCCATTGTTTAAATGTTTCATGTTTATTAGAACATCTCTGGGTGGTATTAGCAAAAAGGGTCCTGAATATTTAAATGGGATAGTGCTTACATGTTAAAGGCAAACTTTTAAATCACCCTGATCGAAGCAAATGTATTGTTAGCAAATCTGAACATAAGGAAAATAGGATGTCATTTTTTATTCTGTACCCAGATTTCTTTCTTATTGCAAATGCATTTGTATAATTATGTTCTTTTTTTTTTTCTTTTGCTTAAGAGTCTTTAACTTTGTATTCCATTGTATTTTGTTTTGACACCTGATTTTCTCTTTTTATGACTATCAAATAAAATTCTTTTGAACTTAAAAAAAGTAATGACATCCTATTTTCCTTATGTTCAGATTTGCTAACAATACATTTGCTTCGATCAGGGTGATTTAAAAGTTTGCCTGATTTGTTAAGCAAGAATTGTGTGTATAAGAACCCTCTTATTTTTGGGGTGAGCCAGAAGACGTTCCTGTTCTACTACGGATGGTGTTTGGAGTACAGTTTTGCTCCCACAGAAGCAAGGGCAAGTGCAACAAACAACTGTGGCATGTCACCTTAGAGTAGGGGGGGGACACAAGCAGTTCAAAAGAGTAAAACAGCCATTCCAACTCTAACCAGTAGGGGGTATGGCCCCCCACACAAAGAAAGAGTTCAGTTGCAACTTGCCATGTATGTAGCTAATCAAGATAATTGAGGAGGTGGAGAATCAATGAAAGCTCAAGAGGAGGAAGGCGGACATTAACATCACAGGGGGGTTGGGGGCAGTCTTCTGCATCGGACTGTCGGCATTTGGCAGCACAGGAGTGGGGTGAGGCAGCGTGGGACAAATAACTCAAAGCTAATGTCTGTGGGTGAAAAGGGTGACAGCTCAGCAAGGCAGGCACACATCTATCTATTTTACAATCAATGCATTAAAGAAGATTAGGAAAGATTAATCGTGCCTTTGAACTTCAGACACTATGGCTGTCATCTTTAATGCACATTCGTTGGCGTTTCTGAAATATTAATTTCTTTGTTATTTTCCAAGAACAAAAGTGCAGCAAAGAGAGGAGGCACCATAATATTACATCAAGGTCACTTAACAGCAGTCTGGAGAACTAGGCGCACGTCCACACGGCACTTACAGAGCCTAAACGAGTTTGCAAAGATTTTTTTAGCTCAACTGAAGTTTACAGTAAGTTTTCACTGCTTGATTTATCCGCGGGCAGACTAAATCCTTTATTGATGTACAAGAGGTAAAAAAGTTAGCTCAACTAAGAGCGGAAATCCTTGGTATTAGTATTTTATTATTTGTATTATTTCTATAGCTGATGCCCTCTCATCAGTGTCAGTGGCAGATTTTCAGTATTTTTGAACAGCGGCAGCACCCACGCGTAGGTTATAAAATATGTCAGTATGCCTTTGTGCAAGATCTATAAAGATACGGCGCAGGAATGTGTGAGCTGTATAGCAAGGGGGGCATCCCTTGAGTTGTCATTTCGAAGCTCAAGGAGTGTGTACAGACACCTCACGGAGGATGGTGGCTAGGATGGGCTAAAGCTTCCCAAGGTTCTTTCTTCACTTGCTGAAAAGTGGAGATGCTCATGAGATCAGCCGCTTCCTTCTTTTTAGTTTTTTCAGACTTCTCCATATCAAAAATCTGTGAAATATACCAGAAATGCAAATTTCTTCCAAAGATGCACATCTACGAGATAAGCTAAAACACACTTGTCCATCTCATCTGAATAATTTATGAACCTCTGTTACTTGTGAATTAGTGAGGAACTTGATCAGTTTAGATTGTGTTTACATTTTACTCTTAGTTTGTTACTGCTCATTGACGATTGCCAGTGGTGCTGGGAAATTACTACTTAGAGGGCCTTAGCGTGTATATAGGAAATCTACTTTTTTGCAGAGTTCCTATCATTTTTCTATTTTTAAACACTGCTGGTATTTTGACTGTGTGCATTGAGAAATACTAACTGGTTTCTCAGTGGATGCGTTTTCTTTATGGCGTATATGAAAACAAGTTACTTACCTGTAACTATGGTTCCCAGTATTGGTAACTTTCATAGATTCCCATGCTTTGTATCATTCCCCGTCGTCGGAATGGGAACCTCGGTAAATAAAGAAATAACAATCATAGAAACTAAAGAGAAATTAGGCCTAGGCCTCATCTCATTTTGTAGCATATCACCCTCTTTGTGTAAAAGAGCTCAAACTTTCCGCAAGGACCAATCAGAACAGCTTCACCCCTTGGAACCTTCCTGAGAGAGCTCAGAGCCTCAGATTTTCGAAGCCGTTGTGCAAACAGCCACCATCTCAGTAAAAGGCCAAGCTTTCACCGGGGAGGCGGGTGGGCGCATGGGAATCTATGAAAGTTACCAATACTGGGGAACCAAAGTTACAGGTAAGTAACTTGTTTTCTTACTCCAGTATTGGAACTTTCATAAATTCCCATGCTTTGTATCAGAATAGCTAGCAGTAAATCACCAAAGCACATTTTGTAGGATACATGGCATCACATAACCATATGACAATACTTATAGCATACTTTGCTAAATTGTAACCAAGAGATAAAAACATTGCTGACACCAAAAAAATGTGCTTACCAGGATGGAGGGATTGTAGGGAAAGCTCACCTCTCAATGAAAAAGATTCCTAAGGACTGCTTGACCAACAGCAGCGTCATCTCGTCCTGCAGACTGCAGGCAGTAGTGCTTCGTGAAGGTATGTGTACTGCTCCACGTTGCTGCCCTGCATATGTCCTTGATGGCGACTCCAGAGAAAAGAGCCACAGACGATGCCACAGACCTTGTGGAATGTGCACAGACTTTTCTGTCCAGAGGCTTGCCCGCCTCCTGATGGCAGAATTGAATCGCACTGGAGATCCAGCGAGAAATGCCACTCTTTGCCAAAGGAAACCCCTTCTGTGGTGCGCTGTAGGACACAAACAATTGGGATGATTTTTCGAAAGGGCCGTGTGCGTTCTAAGTAGAATTTAAAGCATCTTTGAACGTCCATAGAATGTAATGTGCGTTCCGCAGGCGTAGAAGGGCGCGGAAAGAAAGACTTTAAGATCAAGGGTTCATTTAAGTGGAACTCAGACGGCACCTTCGGAATAAATTTTGGATTGGTGCGAAGGATAAGCACATCCTTTTTGAATTGAAGGAATGGATCCACTATTGAGAGGGCTTGAAGCTCACTAACTCTTCTAGCTGATGTTAGCGCCAAGAGCAGGGCCAATTTCCAAGACAGGAATTTCAAGTCCGCCTTGTGAACCGGCTCAAACTGAGCTTTCAAGAGTTGAGCCAGCACAAGGTTGAGCTGCCAAACTGGCACAGGAGGACGAACTGGAGGGTACATCCGAAACAAGCCTTTCAAAAATTGTTTAACAATCATAGAGGACCATAAGGACAGGCCTGAAGAGGTGCGTCGAAACCTCGATATGGCTGCAAGATGTACCTTTACAGAAGAATGTGCCAACCCAGATTTAGCCAATGATAGCATATATGGCAAAAGTTGATGAGGCAGGGATTTGTAAGGATGGAGACCCTGTCTTTGACACCACAGGCAGAATCTCTTCCACTTTGCCTTGTACGTTTTATTAGTGCTTGGTGCTCGAGCCTGGGACAAAACTTCTCTACACTCCTTGGGGAGATTCAGATGACGGAATTCTCTGTGTTCAGGAGCCAGGCTGTCAAGTGCAGCGACTTCGGATCCGGATGGAACACCTGCCCCATATCTCTCGATAATAGAGACGGAATTTGTCGCAAGCGAATTGGATGATCCTGGGAGAGTAGAAGGAGTTCTGTGTACCAGAACTGCCGGGGCCATGCCGGTGCAATGAGAATCATCTTGCATGGCTCCGCCTTAATTTCCTGAGTACTCGTGGAATGAGGGGAATTGGCGAAAAAGCGTAAAAGAATGTGTAGTACCAGGCAATCGAAAGGGCGTTCCCCAGAGATCCCTGATGGTGAACTTTGCTTGCGTAAAACCGGCATTTGGCGTTCACCGGAGACGCAAAGAGGTCTATGGTCGGGGTTCCCCAGACCGAGAACACACTCTCCAGAATGGACTGATTCAATTCCCATTCGTGATTCACCTCTGTCTGGCGACTCAGGGCATCCGCTGTGACATTGAGAGAACCTGCCAGGTGTTCGGCCTGCAGATTGATCTTGTGAAGAATTGCATAATCCCAGATTCTCTGAGCTTCTTTGGACAGAGTTTGTGATCTTGTTCCTCCTTGTTTGTTGATGTAGTGCATGGCCGTCGTATTGTCCGTCCGGACCAGTACTGTTGGATTCTGAATTCTGGGAAGGAAAGCCTGCAAAGCCAACCAAATGGCTGTCAGCTCCAAAAAGTTTATATGGCACTGGCGTTGATCTGGACTCCAGTGCCCGCTGACTTGAAGCTCTCGGAGCACTGCTCCCCAGCCTTCCAAAGAGGCATTCGTGGTCATGATCAGGGGAGATGGAGAAATCCTGAATGTCAGACCTTCTGCAATATTGTCTTACTAGCCACCACTTGCATGCCTTTCTCATTTCTGGCGTCACAAACACCTTGTCGTTGAAAGAGCCCTCTGCTTGGCACCATTGTTTGTCTAGCTCTTCCTGCAGAGGACACATTCGCAGCCTGCAATGCAGTATTAATGGTATGCAGGATGACATCGACCCGAGCAGGGACTTGTAGAGTCAGACTGAAAGGCATTTCTTTTTCAGCACCTGGCGAGCCGAGACTATCAATTTTTGTTGACGTTCTTCTGACTGACGAGCTGTGCAACGCTCTGTGTCTAAAATGGCCCCAAGGAATCTTGTGGACCTGGAGGGTTGCAGAACTGACTTGATCTTGTTGAGCTGAAGGCCCAGGTGACTGAACAACTGGATGCAAGTTGAAACGGCTTGAGAAGTTTCCTTGAAAGATGGAGCCTTGACGAGCCAGTCGTCCAAGTAGGGGAAAACTTCCAGGGATTGTTTTCGTAGAAAAGCTGCTACTGGTGCTAACACTTTGGTGAATACCCGTGGTGCAGACCGAAGGCCAAACGGAAGCACCTTGAATTGGAAATGGCTCTTGCCTACTGTGAAGCGAAGATATTGTCTGTGAGCTGGGTGTATCGGTATGTGGAAGTACGCATCTTCCAAATCCAGAGACGCCAAATAGTCGCCTGGGTTCAAAAGAGGAAGAATATCTTGGAGAGTAACCATCCTGAAAGAAAGTTTGATGAGATAAGTGTTGAGGTCTCATAGGTCTAATATGGGGCGCCAAGTGTCTGCCGTCTTCCGAACCAGGAAGAACCTGGAACAAAAGCCTCTGCCCCTCTGAGAGAGTGGTACCGGCTCTATTGCCCCCCTTGATGAACAATAGGTGGGCTTCGAGATGTAACAGTCCCAGATGTTTTGTGTGGTTGGCGCCAGGAGTTCTTGTTGGAGGAAGATCTTGGAATTCCAACGTATGGCCACTCTGAACGATATTCAGGACCCACTGGCCCGATGTTATCCTCTTCCAGCTGTTCAGACAAAAAGATATCCTGCCCCCCACTGATGTTACTGGGAGGGGAGGAACAGTAGTAAGAGCCAGGAGGCCGCTATTGCCTCTTGGCATTGTCGCGTCCCTGGCGGTTCTGACGCCCTCGCTGAGGTTGGCGAGAGAAAGACGCATGGCGTTGATTCGAATATTGGGTCTTACAAGACTGCGAAGACTGCGAGGAATATCTTTGCTGGGTGTTGCCTCTATAAGAAGAGAAACCTCTGCCCCGTGCACCTCTGAATGGGACCTTTTGATAGTTCAGTGATCCCAATGACTTCGCCGTGTCAGTATCCTTTTTTATGCTTTGCAGGGCACCATCAACATGCTCACCGAAAAGCATCTCACCATAAAATGGGAGGTCCAGGATCTTATTTTGGACCTTGTGACGAAACCAGGTGCTTCTCAACCAGCCCTGACGGCTTAACACCGCTGACCCTGCTAAGGCACGAAAAGACGTTGAAGCTATATCCATAGCACAATCAATTACTATAGAGGATGATTTTTCTCCCTCCATCAGAACTCTCTTGGCCTCTTCCTTCGCGGAGTCTGGCAGTTCCACAAATGGCTCCAAGTCACACCACATCTGGCCATCGTATCTGCCTAGAATGGCTAGAGCATTTGCTGTTCGAACAAGCAAGCTGGCCATGGAAGAAAACCTCTTCCCCACGTTATCCAATCGTCTACCGTCCTTGTCCGGAGGCGTAGTCAAAGGTGTTGAAGGGCTTTTAGATTTGCGCGCCCTGCAAGATCACAGAATCAGGTTTAGGCTGTCCAAGAAGACAAGCAGGACTTCCATCCAGAGCCTTATATTTCTTCTCCAGCCGGGGAAGAACAGGGATAACAGTGGTCGGATTCTGCATGATCTTGATCCCTTCCTCCCACACATGTTCAATTATGGGAATGGATTTGACTGATTTTCGGTATTGTTCTTTGAAATCATACAGGAAACATTCAGACAGCTCCCTTGTAATTGGCAGTCCAAACCTCTTCGATGCTCTTTCCATGAGGTTATGAAACCCCCCCTATATCGACTGCCGGCGATACGGACGTATCTCGAGCAGTGGCGTCAGGATCCTGTAGTCCACTGTCACCGGAATCAAAGTCTGGGTCCTGCAATGGATCAGTCAATGGATCGACCTGTACTTCCTCATCGGAAGAGGTATCCTGCAGAACGTTATTGGCTGGCTCGGGGTCCGATGTCCGTGAGAGGACCGCTGGTATGACCACAGGTGGTGCCAGTGGTACCACCTGTGAAGGAGGAACTACGACAGCTGATTGCGCCTGCTGCAGCACCGTAGCTGGAGGCTGTGCCTGCTGTACTGAAGGTTCTGACGGAAACCTGTTTCTGTAGTCCTGCAGCATCATCTGTAGATCAGAGACTAGAGAGGCTGGCATGGCCACCATGTCCTGTTCCAAACCTGGAGGACGTCGCTCCTGAGGAACATAGTGATGCGCCTGTTGGTCATATGAATGTTCATAGTATTCCTCTGTGTCAGTCTCTTGCAATTTTATATTTTAAATCTGAGGGACTGTAGGCATCCCCATAATGGCCTCCATCTTCCTCCTCCTCATCTGACTCGTCATCCAGAAGCATTGTTGGTGGAAGAGACGGAACCCTTCTAGGGGACGTTATTTCAGGTGTAATTTTCAGCTTCTGTATTGGAAATTCCAGTTTCTGACCCGTCGACGGCCTCGTTGACGGTGCCGTCGTCGACGGTGTGGCAGTCGTCGATGGATTCGTCGACGGCAAACTGGACTTCGTCGACGGAGTCTTTATCGTCGTCGACGGTATCATCGTCGACGGTGCAATCGTCGATGGTTTCGTCGTCATCACCATCAGGGTCGTCGTCGAAGTTGTTGTTGTCGTCGACGTAGTCCTCGTCGACGAGGCTGTCGACAGCACCTTCCCTGACACCATCATCGACGACGAGGAAGTAGTCAAGGTCGACGAACCAAGTACCTTAAACGACGACGGAGCCGTCGACGTCGATGCCGCTACCGATGACAGTCCCGTCGACGGAGCCAAAGAAACAACGGAAGCCTTCAGAGAAGTAATCCTCGTCGACGTACCTGTTTTTGTCGTCAACGGTCGTCGTTTTCTCTCAGGCATGGTCCCTGGAATGACTGCAGAGTATTTTTCAACTGTTTTTTCTTTTTGGACGGAGGAGAAGTGATAGAAACCTCCTTTTTGTCCTTAGTGGCTGTCACCAATCCAGCAGCCTGTCCCAGCCTCTCCTTTTCACTTCAGTGAGGAGATTTAATGGGACTAGCCCTCTCAGACCTGTCAGAGATCTTATGAGGGGCCTTAATAGGGGGCTCAGCCGAAGGAGGAGGAGACCTACCCCTCTTCTTGGATCTCGGAGATGAAGACAGAGATGTTGAATCTTCTTCATCCGATGAGAGCACCTCCTTCAGAGTCTTCATCTTCTGAAGCCAGGTCAATAGTCGGCCTACCCTGTCTCGCAACGTTTTGGTAGAGAAGGTTCTACAAATCTTGCAGTCTGTGGCCTTGTGGTCCGGGTATAAGCAATAAATACAGCTTTCATGCTTATCTTCAACAAAAAGCCTCTTTTTCCCACAAGACGCACAGGAACTGGATAAGGCCTTCTTCTCCTTGTCAGACATATCTTGTTTGTAGATGAAAAGTTGAAGAAAAAAGTAGAATGGAATGAAAAACTGAGCAGAGCTCAGTGGAGACTCCCTAGCACAACGTGCGGTAGAAAAATCTGAGGCTCTGAGCTCTCTCAGGAAGGTTCCAAGGGGTGAGGCTGTTCTGATTGGTCCTTGTGGAAAGTTTGGGCACTTTTACACAAAGAGGGTGATATGCTACAAAATGAGATGAGGCCTAGGCCTAATTTCTCTTTTGTTTCTATGATTATGTTATTTCTTTATTTACCGAGGCTCCCATTCCGACGACGGGTAATGATACAAAGCATGGGAATCTATGAAAGTTCCAATACTGGGGTAAGTTGGCTATATTCAGTTTAAAAGCCCCAGGCACAAAACCTGCAGGGTCTTTGCATGAGAGAGCTGCAGATGGGCTGGTTTATCTTTGCTGGACCTCACAGTTGTCTGCAGAGGTGGAAGAAAGGGGGGTAGCCACTTTCATAGGATGGCTATTTGAAGATAAGAAAGTAATGTCCTCAGTTAGGGCTTTAAGTGGGCCGGGTCGCACCGGAGCTGAGCACCGGCAGTTTTTATAGGGTGCCACCTCGAAACGGGTCCCTATCGGGTTCTGTTTTGTGCCCTGGCATAGGCGGTCCATTTTTAACGGACTGCAGTGACAGCAGGCACATGGATGTGCGCTGCTCAAACTGCGCACTTCTCACTAGTGGAGAAGTTACGGCATGATGTCATGCCAGGTGAGCGTTGTAGGGGAAGTGAAATACTTCAAAGAGAGTCATTTTCTCTCTGGATTTGCCTTCTCTTTTTGGAAACTCAGGAGCAGCAAAATGTTCATAGTGTCACCAGGGCTTTAAGTGGAAGCTTTTTCAATATTATATACAAACCATAGTTGTTGGTTATTTATCTTATGAAACAAACAACCATTGACAAAGCCAATAGTCCTGACTTGTTGTAGGTATGATGTTACTTGTTGTATCATATATCTGGATGCAATGACTAACAGCAGAATACAAGTCGGCGGGCACACTATGCTAAGCACAGATTTTTTAGCTTACATGTTTCAAGCCATGCCCCTTTGAGAGACTCCCCAGTTTTTTCATCTCACTTAAAGCCCTGTCCTCTGTGGACATTCAAAGGAACTGGCAGGGATGTGATTTGAGAAAGGGAAAGATTGTTTCATAAGTAGAATGTAACTGTCAATTAAAAACCCCATACCTTTCCAGTTATTGATACAATTTTGTTTAGTTTTGACCTTATTCCAATTATAAAATACTTTGAATTTTACTAAATTGCTCTAGGAGCTTAATTGAGTTCTTTCTTGATGCAGGTGTTGCATTGGCAGTGTTAACCATTAAAACATATTCTCTTAAGTTATCTTCCATCTCTGCTGGTGGAACTATTTAGTCCACGCCAGTTACAGGGTGAGTAACATCCGTATCTCCAGAGGACGATAAAGGTACTGAGATGGGTGAGATGCCTTGACAAAGTCAGGGGAGAGGGCTGCACTACAGAGACTTGACCTACTTTGCCAGAGTCGTACATGATTTAGATTCTGGCAATATTTGAGCACAATTATTAGGGCAGTCTGTGATAATTAACATTTCCCCCGCAGTGTGTGACTACAGGCTCCGACCCCCTCAGATGATCTATGTTGCCAAAGATAAGAGCAATATAAGTAGTTTGAGAATGACAACACTGACATTTCGATTTGCAAATTTTTAAAAAATTTTCACATTAAGCCTCACATTGCGACGTACGAGCGTATGTATTGCACTATCTCTGCCATATCCCACACATGAATACCCCTCTTGGGGAGACACTTCCGAATAAAGGCATAAACAACACCATACTGCAGGATATTCTTCATGGTGAAGTCACAGTGTGTAGTTACCGGATGTGTACATAATTGATGCAAGAAACTTAATCAAGCATGATGGGCCCAGTTGAATGACACTAGCGTGCTGCGCTGGCTATGAATAAATTCTACAGCGCTATGTGCTACCAGGATGTCTAAATAATTTATTATATTCACCCTACAGGATTGAGAAGCATGCATTTGACCACTGGATAAGTTTTTTCCTAGAAACCAGGTCCTTAAGAAAGCCATTGCGACCCAGCAAAGACCTATATTTGGCTGAAACATGTCGACCTAGGATATGGGAGACCATTATAATTAAGGCTCCCTGTTTCTACTGATTTTTATAGATAAATACAGACAGAACACATTTGTTTTCTTGCCTGTATTTTACTTTTAAATGTGGATAAAAACGGAAATTGGGTTGCTTTTTGAGTAATTCTAAATACTGTCTGCTATAACTGCCAGGTTTGGAATTACACCACCCAGTTGGAGACCGTGTTGGCTAATACCCCGTGCGAGATTGCAGCTATCCGTGGACATGGGAAGTGATCGATCGTTGTACTAATTTAAAACGGAACAGAACAAGGGTAAGAAATTGTGCTTGGGAGAGTAGGAGAAATAGATTCAATTAAAAGTTGAATATTACACCAAACACGGCATCACTGGATCTACGATATTCTCCCCTCTTTTTCCATGACTTGACGCCTATGAAGCTCTCCTCATATTGAACTGGGGTATTTGCAGTGTAAACCTTCTCGAATTACCATTACATATGGTTCATGCTTGTGACATCGTCCGCCCTGGATTAGGAGGAATAAATGGAATTTAATCGTCCCCTGTACATGTGGGCTTGACTGCCTGGAAGAGGTCCTGAGGAAGGTGGCCTTGTGCCGCCGAAACGCGCGTCGACCAAGTGTGGGGTCTCACACTGAGCTTTGAGACCTACTAGTTTGTGGGGGGCACCCTGCCAATTAGTATTCAGTTTCCTTTTTCAGATGCTGTGGGTTTAAATGTAGTGAGGGCATGAATGTGTTAATATGTTGTGATTGATTGTGTGATAACAGGGGTACATGAATTTGTATAAATTGTTCTTTTTGTGTATTTAGTTATTGTCATCTTATATTTTTTCATTGTATTAACCATGATATTATTTATGAAATGTGATATATGTGATAAAATGTCTTATGAATTGAAATATTATGGGGAAAAAAAATACAAAAACTTGAAAGCAATGCTCAATAGAAATAAAAAGTTTCATATATTTTTTGAAGAAAATAAAATAGTTTGTTGTGTATCTGTCACCTATGTTATACCAAGAATGGGATGTATACCTGTATTGAAAGAATTGTGGCCATTGAGGGAACACATTTCTCATTGTTGTGTCTTATTTCTTCCCCTCTGTTCCCTGGTCGTACTTTAACTCTGAGGGGGTCCCATTATAATTGCTACTGCCATACCTGCCAGGCCAATAGCTGTGTGGATTGATAGGAAACAGGTTAAACAAGAATTTACAATGCAATGGTCTTGGCATTATCAAAGGTAGAGCTATTGGCATTGCTCATGACATTTTTTTAAAATCTTAAATAAATGGCATTGTCATTTACATTGGCAATAGCTTAATCGTTAAATACATGGCATTGTCATGTACAATGTCAATAGGTTAATTGCTCGCAAATGCATTACCTATTGCATTTACACCCACATAGAGCCACAAACACACAGAGCCCCCCCCACACACACAGAGAGCCCCCCCACACACACAGAGAGCCCCCCCACACACACACAGAGCCCCCCCCCACACACAGACAGAGCCCCCCCCCACACACACAGAGCCCCCCACACACACACACACACAGAGCCCCCCACACACACACAGAGCCCCCCACACACACACAGAGCCCCCCACACACACAGCCCCCCCACACACAGAGCCCCCCACACACACAGAGCCCCCCCCACACACACACAGAGCCCCACCCACACACACACAAACACAGCCCCCCCACAGACACACAAACACAGCCCCCCCACAGACACACACACACAGAGCTCCACACACACAAACAGAGCCCCCCTCACACACACAGAGCCCCACACACACAGAGCCCCACACACACAGAGCCCCACACACACAGAGCCCCACACACACAGAGCCCCACACACACAGAGCCCCACACACACAGAGCCCCACACACACAGAGCCCCACACACACAGAGCCCCACACACACAGAGCCCCACACACACAGAGCCCCACACACACAGAGCCCCACACACACAGAGCCCCACACATCCCAGTCTTGTTAATCCCAATAGGCCTGGCTTTAATGTGCCAAATATGCGTTCTTGCAATTCGTAAAAAAGCTCAATTCCACATTCTTGTATTTGCATAGATTAGCACATTAACACCAGATTACCGTTGGCAATGCTTTTTTTTTATATATCTCACAGCACTTTATGTTGAGATTTTAGAACACGTACTTGAAATAATGAAAAATAAACTAGAACTCCGGGAATACAACATGCAATTGTCTAAAACTCCAGGACTGGCTCAAGTAGTCACGACGCCACTCTGCAGCTTAGCTCGCATGCTCACCACACAAACATCTGTTATTCCTATGCATGGCCCAAGCTCTCTCCTCACACACGCAGTACAATCCTAATCTACATAACAAACAGATTCACACCTCTGGTTTACGCCCCCTCTTGCAGCGCGCAGTTCTTCGCACGCTATTGCCACAGGCACATTTGCTCCCACATAGACAGCACATGGTGCTCCCGACAGAGCACACGCATGAAAACACACACAGATCACAGGGGGCCCATTGCCATGTGATGTGAGACACTTTCAAGTGCTGATGGTATAATCCACTTAATATGCTGGCGCTCCTTTTATGCTCGTCCTAAACATAAAACTGCAAGTCCCGGGATGCAACCCACCGCTCGCTGCAAATCCTATAAAGGGAAAGATAGAGCACGTGACAAGAGGTCACATGGCGGGTATGCACACAAAAACAATGTCCCTCAAAAACAGACTCTCATACCCCAACCCCCCATCCCCCACACACAAAGGACGCAACTACCTGGCAACACAGTAAACATCTGGTCGCAGCTGCCGAGGCAGTATGTCTGAACGTAGTTACTGTAGATGTAACTTGCTGTACCCTTGTAGTATGCTACTGTTGGAAAGCGCCCCGATGCCTTCGAGCCATGTCCGCGCTATATAAAATAACAAGAAATAAACGAAACGCCCAATGCACGCATTACAACACCACACGCGGGACACTCACCCAGAAGATGTTGAAAGCGAAGAGGGAGTACTTGACGCAGCAGCTCACTTTGGACCCCCTGTATGGCTGCTGCTTGCTTGACATAGTGCAGGGTGAGATGCGGGTGGCAAGGGGAGGTGGGCGGGCACTGGGGGCAACCAGAGGGCACATACAATGACCAGTGAAGAGATCGGGGGCACACGGTAATGAGGGCAGCAGCAAAGCTCCGCGGAGACTGCAGGGCCCTGGGTGGAGTGCCAGGCTCTGAGGGAAATAGCTGGGCTACAGGAGGAGTGAGAGTGTGCCAAACTATAGAAGCTAAGAGTGTTAAACTGCAGTAGGGGAGATTGCCGGACAATAGAGGAGGAGGGTGTCAGGCATAGAATTTTAGATTGCGAGAGACGTCAGCGTCAGGCTTCAGGAGTGAGTGTCATTTTCTTGCTGGGATGTGAGGCTTGAGGCGAGAGTGTCGGCCTCTAGAATAGAGCATTCTTCCAAATGGCGATCGCAGTAAAAGAAGGCTTGCCTATAGTAGAGTGGTCCAGGCTTGGAGAGAAGGAATGTGAAACTCAAGAGGTGTTGGAGTGGGGAGGACTAATGCGAAAAGAGCACCGGATGCGAGGGAGAGGGTGTTGGGTTTGAGGAGTATGGGATGTCAGTCTCTGTGAGCACCTAGTGACAGACTATAAAGGCAGGGGTTGGCAGTCCTTAAATAAAAGTGCATTGTCGTCTCTCCGATGGGCCACAAGCTCCGTTTCGAGTAAGGGGCAGTTTTACGTTGCGTTTTTTTGTGGAGAGAGCACTAGCCTCAGCAGTCACAGATGTTCAGGAGAGCAACAGTGTGAGCTTGGGCAAGTGCAAAATACAGGGCGTGGAGGGGAGAGGGCTCCGCAGGCAGCAAGCAGTTTCTGCGAGTGAGGGTCCCGCAGGCAGCAGGCTCTGAGCGTGTAGGCTTCTCAGGTTCCGGGCTTGAGGGTCCCGCAGACAGCAGGCTCTAGAAGAGGGACAGATGCAGGAGGTTTGTTCAGACGAGAACAGTCACAATCCGAGCTAAGCAGGCGACAGTCACCGTGGGGTTGTCAGAGCCAGGAAACACTTACACAGGGAGCACGCTATGAGAGGGAAGAGGAGCACACACAAGCAGGGAACGGGCACAGGCGTTCAGGGAACAATCATAAGAAACAGCCACTGCCTGATAGGGAACAGTCACTAACAGCCTGGGAGTACTTAGGGGCACAGGGAGGGTTCGCAGTCAGAGCAGTAACAGGGTAGGAGCCGCAGAGTGCCTGCCTGGCTGATCCCCGTGACTCGCAGCTGCCTCCCCAGACGCTGTGCCGTGCGGGCCTCGGAGCTCGCGTAGCTTTGCACGGCGTGGACCTGAACGGCGCTCACCTGCGCATTTAATTTTAGCCTCGTAGCAGCTCTTGGGGGGCAACCCCCACACTCACAACTGCCGATCAGAGCCCAGCCAGAGGATTAGGAGGGAGGAAAGCAGCGCGAGGCGGCTGGAGTGCGGTGCCGACAATGGGGGGTGGGGGGGAGCACGAGGAGCGCTCTGCGCGTGCTGCCTTCAGGCTAGCGGGTCTTAAGCGCTGTTTGCAACGGCCGGGGTTGGCAGGAAAATGGCTCACTTTCACTACGGTGCTGCCTTCAGGCTCGCGGGCGACTCGAGGAGGAGGCTCTCTGCACTTGAAGACTCGGCGGTGGACAGGCAACAATGGCGGCCAAAAGCTTCTGAAAATTTTCAGATTCAGGGGCGTGGTTTTGCTGTCCTGAGTGACGGACGACGTCACTGTCTAAAGAACAGCAAAACTTACGCCCCCAAATCCGAAAAAGACGAAGCTTCTTTGGAGGAACGGCTCTCTCCTCCAATGGCTGGCCTCCGTTTAGGAAGCCAGCCAATGGAGGAGAGACAGGGCAGGGAGGGGGGTTCCAAAGCGCTACTAAGGGTCATTAAATCTCCAACCCCAGACTGCGCAAGCGTAGCCTTTAGGTCAAAGACCTAAAAAGTAAGGAATTTTAGTAAAGAGGATTTAACAGCATTAGATATGCACAAGGTTGATACTGAAATTTGCATATTTTCATACTAGTGCACTGTTTTAGCTTCTGTGGATGTTCATAGCATTGAAACCTGGCAGGCATTCAAGGATGAGAGCATATTTATTGGTTATATAAATGGGGAAATATACTAATTTCAGCTTCAGTCGTCCAAAAACACCAAAAATAAATATGGATAAATACAGACGGAATGTCAAAAAAGTAAATACCAGCCCTAATTATAATCTCACATCGCATCCACTATCACCAATTTTAAATCTACCCAAGATATCCACTATTAAAACATCCTTAAGGGATGTGAAGAACCGGATTAACCCACTTACAGGGTCTCGGCGGCGGGAGAACCGCCCAAATCTTCCATACCCTTCATACGTAGTAAAAGGAGACACAGGAGCCTTCGTCTGCAGGAGGAACCCAGATTTATTTCAATAGCCAGGGCTATGGAACAGAGTCCCAAGCTAGTCAAAGACAAGACAGAGGAGGCTGCTACTTGACTCTGTAGCTTACAAGCCTTTTATATATTTCGCAAACCATTCTTTTGGCTGTCAGTCCATTGTCCAATCAGGGCAGTGTTTGTAGTTGATAGCTTGATCAAGGCGATGCTTGTAGTTGGTGACCTGGTCAAGGCTTGGTACACAGAGCATTGTCCACTCTATGCTTGTAGCTGGTGACCTGGTCAAGGCTTGGTACACAGAGCATTGTCCACTCTGCTTTGATCAGGGCTCTTTTTTTCAGGTGATTGTTCAACTGCCTGATCAAAGCCTGGTCTTTCAAGTCATTGTTTACCCACCCTGATTAGGAGCCAGCAGTCAGACCATTGTCCAGATAACCTGATCACGGTGACAAGGATGTTTATCAGGCTGAGAGCAGGAGATGGAAAATTAATCATTCACTTAGGGTGTGAGTGTCTTGTGGCTTTCAGTTGACCTGCAAAGAAAAGGGGGGGTTGGGTGTGTGACAGTTCCTGGGCAGAAATGCAGGCCTGTAAAAATGGATTTTTGTCATGCTGATAGAATTTTCCTCGTACATCAGGAAAAAGACCAGATGGGTCCTGTGAAAGTGTTTGCCACAAGATGGCAATGCAAAAACCAATGGAGTCCTGTTAAAAATTATTGTTCATCGAAAAATACTTTTCCTCAGATGGATCACCTTGAGGCACTTTTAACTCACTCACAACTCACGAATTCACAAAAAAACCCACTCCATTGTAATTCTGGCATCTCAGCACACCTGAGATGCATTAGGCATCTTGGGTGGAAGCCCAATGATGAAGCCTGCCACTAACTAGGTTAGCGGGTGAGGGTGCTTACAAAGGAAAGAGAAACAAGCTTATCTCAATTTCTCACCCTCTTGTTTTGCTTTCGTCAGTCTGTGTCCTGCATAACTAAGGAGTGGACACGGCTATCATAGCGAAATCGCCTAATCAGGAGTACATTTTACACAGTTGTGGTAGAATTCGCCCCACTGGGCAAAAAGGCTTCCTACAGTGCGGATGTCCAGGAATCACCTAGTTAAAAGGTCCACCAGTGAGTAACTGTATCAGTATATTAGAAGAATACAATAGTTTGCAACAATCACTTAAGAAAAATCTAGAGTTTTAGACTCAGCAATTTTTAATATTTCACACGTGGTTCTCTTATACATTTACCAAATTGTTATATTTCAAGGAATGTATTTACATTTATGAAGGAAAGTGACAGGGAGAGAAACACAGTGAGAGAGGGGGCTGGGTAGCAAGCGAGTGATGCCAAGAGACAGCAAAACAATAGTGAGTGGAGGAAGAGGTCAGAAAAAAAGTGAAAGAGCATGATGGAGAAGGGAAAGAAAGACTAAAAGAAATAGAACAAGCATTTACAATGAACCGGTTTTGCCTTTGCAAAAGTTAGAGCTATTGGCATTGTAAATGACAACATTTTTATTTATGTGTTGGTTTTGAAAACAGATAAATAAATGGCATTGTCAATTACAATGGCAATAGCTTAATCTCTCGCAAATGCCACACACACACCCACAGAGAGCCCCCCCCCACAAACACACACACACACAGAGCCTCCCCACACAGAGCCCCCCCACACAGAGTCCCCCCCCCACACAGAGTCCCCCCCCACACAGAGTCCCCCCCACACAGAGTCCCCCCCACACAGATCCCCCCCCACACACCCACACAGAGCCCCCCACACACCCACACAGAGCCCCCACACACCCACACAGAGCCCCCCCCCCCACACATACACACTGCGAGCGAATCTGGAGGCAAGCAAAGGCAGGTGAAACAAGCAGGGTAGGTGAGAGAGCCCCCTCCCCAGAGAAAAAGGGACAGATTAGGATTACAGAAATCAAGCAACGTCAGAGGAGGGTCAGAGAAAGCAAACAAGGACAAGGCAACACATTGGAGACTTGGCAATGAACCTGTGGCAAGAAGGGACAGAAGAGGGTCAAAGATAGCAAAAACTGCCATGTTTGTGCTCTAGCTACCCCTAAAAGAGAAGAAAGCCAAGACGGTTCTGATCATGGTCGGCTAAGATCAGAGGTTGGTTGGGACATTACTGTCCTTCTTGTGTAAGAGCTGCAGCCTCTATATGTAGAGCAACAAGGACCCCCTGATAAGAATCAATTTCCTGGGTCAGGGCAAATAATATATGTGAGTACAACACCCAGGCAAATTATCAATACCAACTAGCACATGAAAGGTGGGATGTGCCACACAAAAATTAATAGTCGACTACTGTTTTTACACATAGAATACAATTTAATTCCTTATACAAAACATAATATTAGATAAAATCGATACATGATTATAGACAGTTGATAAAATATTTCAGCATAATAGCATATGCATTTTTCTATACACACAACACTTATTAAATATAAAAACTATTAGATGGTTTCCTGTCTACGCGTTTCGACACCAAGCTGTGTCTTCCTCAGGACTGTACCATCGTTGTGCTATTTAAAGGGCAGACTAGACAAACATCAAGATGCCATGTAGATCATAGTAGTATCAAAAGAAATTATTCCAAATCCTAAATGACGCCCAGAATGTATAAATCTCGTTTAAGTCTTCAATAATTATGCGTTGATACGATAAAACAGATAGATTGCTGACATCAAATCATCGTTTACATTAGGGTAATATACCTCGGTGTAGTCACAGAGGCAGAATATATTTTCTCTCCTATTAGACAGTATGCTCTGTTAGTTTTGGTCTGCGGCGCCGTGTAGCTTTTGTCTGGTTGTATTTGTTAGGTTAAGCAGTCTTTTATCCTGCTTAAGAGATTGCTTTCTACAGGTTAATACAGAAGCGCCATGTAGCGTTGGTCCGGATGTAATCCGTAGATTGAGTAATCTTATATATAGTCCTGTTTAGAGTTGTCCTTCGTTTTACTTTATCAGAGGCGCCGTATAGTGTAAGTCCAAGGGAACATCAGAGGTTTGGCAATCTTTTATCTGTATCCTAGCAGATTGAAACGGACCGGCTGCGGCGTGTTCCCGGCGGCATCTAGTGTGTCGGCAAAGCAGAGCTGCAGTCTCTCACATGCCAGGCCACTGACCCTGCGCACACACAGATCTAGCCCTGATTGTACATGTACAGACGAAGAAGCGCCATTTCCTGATTCAAATAGAAGCCTAAGTGGCCCTCTCTGTTAGTTTCAGAAAACAAGAAACCCTGTTTACGCAATGGTAGGCTAAAGTGGCCAATCAAAATAGTACTAAGAGGGGTAGAAGACGGATGAGTAATTATCCTTATGATAATTTACTCATATTAATCTATTAGAAAGGCAGGTACTAATCATTCACACAGCAGTATTAGAAAATATACTCTACAAAACAATTTTATGTTGGTTTGCAAAAAGGTTAAAACAATTTATTACCTCCCTGTATGGGTTACAATCTACAACATGATAAAAAACAATTTTTAATATGGACAAGACTTCGAAATCTACATGGAGTCCTGACACACGGAGGAGCAGGGAGGCCGCATTCGATATCAGAGACCACTTCATCACATCAAGAAGGTGAAGATTGGCAAAACGAATATTATCGTACCTTGGCTAATATCTACAAAGATTTTCTGAATAATAAACAGAAACAGATTCTACGAAAAAGATGACCATTCCTTCATATTGATAGTGGCTCCCCCGTGTACCTTTAGGCTCTCTTCATTTAAATACGAAGCGTATGACATACTATTGAGAGCGAATATAAAGGAAAGGAAATTTTAAGCCTTGTCCATATTAAAGCAGATATTGAGTGAATATGTTTACAAAAGTCCTGAAGAAGGTGTGAAGAAATTAGAAATACACCGAAACGCCGCGTCGACTGTTTTGTTCCACTGTATAATCATTACTTCACCACCTTTGGTGGTTTTTAATTTTACTGTTTTTTATCATGTTGTAGATTGTAACCCATACAGGGAGGTAATAAATTGTTTTAACCTTTTTGCAAACCAACATAAAATTGTTTTTTAGAGTATATTTTCTAATACTGCTGTGTGAATGATTAGTACCTGCCTTTCTAATAGATTAATATGAGTAAATTATCATAAGGATAATTACTCATCCGTCTTCTACCCCTCTTAGTACTATTTTGATTGGCCACTTTAGCCTACCATTGCGTAAACAGGGTTTCTTGTTTTCTGATACATAGACCCCCTTCCCTGTATAGACATCAGGGGTACCTCCTTTTGTTGAATCCTCTCTGTTAGTTGACACACAAGGGAGAGACCCTATCTGTTCCTGTGTTAAACATAAATAGGTAGCCTAATTCATATATACACACTGAAGCACCACTCCGCTTCTGAGCACATCCAAAGGTGTCCTTCCTGCTCCTATACCCAGAAGGGGCGGGATGTGGCCTAGTGGCTAGAGCTGCAGCTTGCCGATTTCATAACAGGAGGGTTTGCAAATGCCCCAGCCCCCAATTACCACACAAGCATATTTGGATATGGATTGTAAGTATGGAACGCCCACAATTTTCAACACGTAAATTTGGGTAGGTCAAAAAAAATGTCCTTGAAGTAAGTGGCCAATACACATCAGAACTTGGTGTCTGGTGTGCAAAGCAAGTAATGCCCCAATGTAAACATCATACCGTTTGTTAGGCGAAAACTGCCTCACTTAAATTCCACTCTCAAGAATATCGGATTTTAAAACATGCAATAATTATCACAATTCCACCTGGTCCACGCACAAATGAAGGTCACAGTGCTGCAAGTCCAATAATTGCATGAGGCATACAATGTTGTATTCTGGCAACACATTTTATCTTTCTAAAGCAGATGATATCCGTGTGTATGTATTTACACAGTAGTGTGTTACTGCAGCGATTTATGCACAACCTGCAGGGGATGGCTTTCTCCGACTTTCTTCCTAAGACTGATTCAAACAAGCAACGAGGGACGAGCCACGCAAAGACGGCAAACAAAGACGACAGTGGGGCAGGAAAGGCACGGACAGCGGGAGGGGGGCAGGAAAGGCACGGACAGCGGGAGGGGGGATTTTAAAACATGCAATAATTATTACAATTCCACCTGGTCCACGCACAAATGAAGGTAACAGTGCTGCAAGTCCAATAATTGCATGAGGCATACAATGTTGAATTTTGGCAACACATGTTATCTTTCTAATGCAGATGATATCGTTTGACACCGATCTGTGGAGAAGCTACCGGTGAGCAGTTGATAATGCGCCTGTAAATAGAAAAGGCAGAGCTGTGAAGAGACTCCCGGTAAGCTGTTGTTAATGTGCATCTGTTTAGAAAGGCAACGCTGTGTGATACTAATTTGAGGAGCTTTGGACTTTAAGATCGTGCAAAGCTAGGAGCAGCTGCTGCTTCTGTCAAATGTGGAGTGGAACACATTTACAACTCGTGAAAGCAAATACGTGGAAATGGAAGCGCAGTTAGGAACTACACTGAGGAGTTTGAAACGTTAAGATCGTTTAAAGCAATAGAGCGGTTGCCGCTTCTGTCAGTTATGGAGAGGAACACGTTTATTTTAAGGCGCAGCGATATTGATTGAAATAACAAAGAGAGTGTGCACAGCGCCGTATGTGCAGAGAAATTAAGACTGCCTTGCGGGTGAAAAGCTAAGAGCTGCTGCGTTTTTAGTTAGATGGAGAAAGGAACACATTTATCATCAAGAGGAAAAGTGGATGCACTGAAGCCAACTGCGGTGCGATATTAATTGGCACAACAGAGGGAGTGTGTACAGTGCCGTATGAGCGGAACAATTGACAATGCCTTGAAGGTGAAAAGCAAAGAGATGCTACCGTTTCAAATAGACGGTGACAGGAACATGTTTATTACTAGGAGAAAAAGTGGATGCAACAAGGAGAGCTGCTGCTACATCAGTGACCTGGGCGAGTGACCCGAGCACTCCCATTTCCGGGGCCGAGACTGAGGCAAGCCACAGTGGCCAGCTGGACGGCAAACAAAGACTACAGGGGGCAGGAAAGGCACGGACAGCGGGAGGGGGGGCGTCAAAGGCACGGACAGCGGGAGGGGGGGCGGAAACGGCACACGGTCAGCGAGGGGGGGGGGGCGGGAACGGGCACTCACCTGGACTTCTTCCGGCGGCGGTCGGCCTGGAATGAACAAAACAAACCTAAAAAAATGTTTTTCTTAAAACCCACCCACCGCCGAGATGACACGCACAGAGGGGCAGAGAGGGAACAAATCGCTGGAACGCCCACGAATCTGGTCCGGCCATGACAGACAGATCTCTGTTCCAATGGCTAGCCTCCATTTATGGAGCTAGCCAATGGAACAGAAGGCGGATTCCCAAGCCACTCTACTGTAAACATAAGGTTTTCGCCTGCGCGAAAAAGCTGCGCAGTGCGCAGCTTTCGCTTAGGCAAAACCTAAAAAGTGGGAATGTTTGATAAGAGGAGGAAGAGAAAAGGGTGTGTGGGTGTGTGTCAGCATTAGAGACAGAACGAGAAAGGCAAAGGATGAGAAAGGAAGGCAAAAAAAAAACCACTGCTGAGTCTGGGAAAGGAAAGAGGAAAAGTTGAAGCAGACGACACATGAGAGAAAAAAAGGTGTAATGTCTGTAGCTTCTTTCCGATTGTACTAACTGCTCGGCACATTGGGCGTCTGGGAGCAGGAAGGGCAGGCTCGGAGCCCTCATTTTGAGGATTTTAACAATCATGGGAGTCTGGCTGGGTTTATGAGCTGTAACGTAAAAAATGTATATGTTGTTTTGTTTCTCCTTGCAATAGGTTTGTTTTAATAATTCAAATAGATCGCCGGAATTTGAACATGTTGTGCAGGGAAAAACAACTGTTAACATTAACTACATCTTAACAGAGGCGCTTAATGGAACGTTTTCATCCAAGAAACAAAGTTCCACTAAGGAACACCATTGCAAAGATGCAAATGCTTACAAGAACACGCTCGGAAGAATATAAGGGAAATACAATTGCAGCTCTTAGTCAAAAACGGACAAGTCTCAAGAACAGCAACAGATGTGCATCTTCTTGCTGAGGGATCATTAGTGTCACACGATTGCAACGTAGGACAGACACGAACATACACAAATCAGACTAGTAAATAGGCAACTGCTGCCCCACACAGACTGGTTACTCACAACTGCACGCAGTCCTTTGTTGAGAGACCTCTATCAGGAGCACAGAAGTCACAAAGCTTATAGAGCCTGGACCCCGCCAGGTGGCTCCCGGCCCCACTCCCACAGAACCCACAAATCAATACTTCATTACCAGAGCTGTGGGTAAAAACGGGCATGTTTATTTCAAACGAGCACACATAAACATGACAAATTATATTTAACTTGTATACATTCCTTAATATGCAGACCTAAAAAATTGATCACTTATCAATATTTACACTTTTAATTTAGCATCCTAAACAATCAGCATGAATGACAGACTTACTATACAACACATACTCCATTGCTCCCAGCACCAAGGGGCCCTCTGGCTCGTGTCTCCCAACTGAGAACCATGCAAGGTGCAACTCAGCTGAGTCCTTGAGAGGTGAGCCCCAGCCCTCTGGTCCTTGTCGGCAACCTTAAGGCCCACCCCTCTACCACCAGGCTGACCAAGGGGCTCGTAGGGTATAACCAGGGGCCGCTGGCACCTGCCCTAGCCTGTAACCTGGTGCCCTTTCCCCCATCCGGTGTCCCCATTCTCTCTGCGGTGAGGTTACAGTCTCTCCCCCTCAGTGCTGGCCTAGGGAGTCTGCAGGAGGACTCCCGTTGACAATGCAAGTCAATCTTCTGTGGCCTTCTTACCGCCACTGGGGTGACCAGGGCCCACAGGTCCTTCGCCCTCCCAACCACAGAACAAGCTGCGCACAAATGACCAAATGCCATTAATCCAAAAGTTGGTCCCAATGTCTGACAAGTGCACGCCGTCGCGTTTAAACATCTGGTCACCTCTGATCAGTCTGTGAGGTATGTGACACAGGCACCCTGGCCCAGAACATAGTTTCGCCAATTGCCCGTTCAGGTGCCTTATTGACACGTTCAACACCTTCGATCTCACACCAGGGCCCAATGCCCACCACAGCATCATGCACGACCATGCGATCTGCGCTCTAGGGAATGTCCTTCTCAACCATGCAAATTCTGTCAGCAACGCCTTCCTGACAGCCTGATGACCAAGTGCCACCATGTTGTTCCCGCCCAAATGCACGATGATTAAATCCAGGGACTGGAGTCCCTCGTGCACCCTCGTCTCCTCCACCAACCGCCGCAGTTGCCCGATTCGAAGGCCCCCTGTGCCTCACCAGTGGAACGACATCCCACCCAAACATGCTGGTTTCAACCCACGCTGCTGCTGCAATCGGTAGGCGGCCCACCGCACAAAAGTGTGTTCCAATACCTATATTACTTTAGAGGGCATACTACTGCGGAGACAGAGAAAGAGAGTGGCCACCCTGCGCATTCTTGCGTAAGATTACAGTAAGTCCGGCCGCCCATAGCGCTTGAAACATGAGGAAGACCATTGCCCCACACGCTTCACTTCATCCACTGACTCCTGCTGCTAAAGTCGCCACCCCAATCCCAAATGAGTGGGACGAGTAACCAGTGGGATCTAACCCAAGACTCCTCAAGGAACTCCTGAATACTGCCCTGAATTGGTACTTTGACAGGCACCCTTCGTGTTCGTGGATGAACAGGGCTTGCTCTCTCCCCTGTGGGTGAATAGCCAAGTATGCCCCCATTCGAGCGACTGGACACACTTGTGCTCCAGGGGCAGGTCTAAGGCGAATCGTAGTCCCTTTGCCCAAAGGATCCGTCTTAGACTTATGTAACGTATCCGAAAGCCCCCTGGACTCAATTTATATCTTGCCACTGAAGCACGCCCGCGTAGTCCACCTTGGAGGCTCCCACCAATTCGCTCAATCTAAAAGCCCCATATAAGGCTAGTGTGAAAGTAGCTGCAAATAGAGTAGTCTCATAAGCAGAAGAGCACACTGTCTGCAGAGCGTCTAGCATATCACCCAGCATGTGCACGTCAAGCGCCTTCTGCGGTCCTTCTTCACACCCTCTAACCTGGACAATCCCACCAGAGCCTTTTTGATCAAGAAAGAATTCCCAGCATCTTGAACCCCTGATAGCTTTGCAAAAAGGCCCACTGCTGCTAAGTGATACCTAGATAAGACACCAGCCTGCCCTGCTCCCTCAATGTCTGCAAAAAACTACATATGGCTTCTGATGAGAACAAGCCCACTATACCCTGTCGCTGCACGAAAAACCTGTAAGCCTTACAATTATGCTGATAAGTCTTCCAGGTGTGCTCACTCAGTGAGGCCCAAACAAGACCCGCTAATGCGGGGCTCCAATCTTCCACAGAGAAGTTGGAAATACGGTCATCTGGTCCTCTGCATATGGATGGTACTTCTGGAATTCCTGCAACTTGGAGCGAGACAAAGCATCAGCCGCCTGGTTCTCTACACCTGGGATATGTGCAGCTCTGAATCGCAAGTTCAGTCTCAAACATAGCAGCACTAGGTGTTTTAACAGTCTTAAAACATGAGTACATGTAGCCCCTTGCTTGTTAATAGCCTCCACTACAGCCATGTTATCTGACCATAAAACCACAGATTTATTCCTAAAGACGTCCGACCACACTGTGACAGCCACCACTATGGGGAACAATTCTAAGAAGGCTACATTCCTTGTCAGACCGCTCTCATGCCAGGCCGCCAGCCAATCATCCCTGCACCAGTGAGGTGCCAACACTGCCCCAAAACCAACACTACCTGCTTAATCGGTGAGCCAACCTATGGCCTCACTGGTGACCGGCGGCGCCGGCCAAACTACCTTCCCATTAAAATCCCTCCGAAAATCGTGTCAAACTTTCAGGTCTTCCCTCACTTCAGCCTGCAACCTAACAGGATGGTGCTTCTGCGTCAAGCCAGCCATTGCTCTTGCAATTGATCTGGAGAAGGGGCGCCCCCATAGGGATGATAGGCAATGCAAAATTCAACTGACCCAGCAACACCTGGAGTTGATGCAACGTCACCTTTGCTCCCGCCAGCGCAGAATCAATTGCCTGGGAGACGGCCTGGACTTTGTCCCATTGTAACTTGCACTCTCCTACCACTGTGTCAATCTCAATCCCCATGAATGCCATGCATGTCGCAGGGCCTACTGTTTACCCTGGTGCCAAAGGCACCACAAACTCCTCCAACATGGACACCAGTTCTCTCAGAGCTTGCCCACGTGCTTCTGATGAGGGCGGGCCCATCACCACACCATGAAGTAATCCAAATAATGCACAATATCTGCGTGCTCTGTTCTGAAGGTGAATAACCAATGCAACATAGTGCTGAACAGCTCAAAATATTTACAAGATATGGCGCACCTCATTGGCATGCCTTTGTCATAGTAATACTGGCCTTTCAATTGGAAACCTAGTATATGGTAATCATCAGGGTGCACAGGCATGAGCCGGAAGGCTGACTCAATGTCCGTTTTTGCCAATAAGGCGTTAGGGCCCAGGTCACACAACTTCTGCAGTGCAGTGTCAAAGGAAGAGTAAGTCACAGAGCATAATGTCGGGTCTATTGCATCATTCACTGACGCCACTTTAGGTGCAAATAAGTTATGTATCATTCTGAACTGACCCAGGTCTTTCTTTAGGCACCACACCAAACGGTGAACAAACAATGTAGCGAAGGGGCCCGCTATCCTCCCCAATGCGCTTTCCTTACCTACCTTTTGAGAAATCACAGAGGAATGTGTGCGTGTCGAAAGTAGGTTATTGAAATGACTAACAGGTGGTAGGTAACCCATGCACAGGTATGAGGAAACGTGTGGAAAAACCTCAATACAATATTTTGGCTGCATTTCTATTGGGATACTGATTCAGCCAGAAAATCAGTTTCTCAATTTCCACTGGCATGGGCAACGTCCTATTGGGATGATGACTTGAGATCCCTGCCTCTATCCTTTAATGTCTTGATGCACTTGAATTCTGGGTGCGATGGGTGGCCGTGTACAAATTTTTCGGTTGAATGCCCAGCAAGCCCCCTTCTTCTCGTCTGACCCCCCTTGTGAAGCACAAAAGGGCAGCTTCGTTGGTGTTTTGTTGTTAACACTTTCCAAACAAACATTCACCTCTGGCTGATCCCAACTAATCTCAGGGGTCCTCAACCTTTGCCCATCTGAAATCCTTATCATAGTCCAACCATGCCATCCTGCCGCACACTGCGCGAGCCTTCAGAATATTTAGAATATTGTAGAATAGAATACTAATGGTACTGCCAACTCAGGCATCTTTTCAAGTATCACCTTCGCAAACACGTTAAAACCAAAAAGCCAATTAATGATTGACTCCTCAATCCTTGGTTTCCTTTCTTTGGAAGAGCTATCCTTCAACTCTTTTTCTTTAGTCTCTACTTCCCTCCTTTTTGGCCTGATCAGTGAGACGATATCTATGAACTCACACTTCCAAATCTTTTCTTTAACGTTCATTGGGACATGGGAAGCCAATTCACCAGGCTTGGATAGTAATGTATCCTGCCCCCCAATAACGAATATGCTACTTACCAGTATGCATCTGTTCTTGGCATGTAGGGCTGCTGACATTCATATCTGTGCATAGATCGCCGCCTAGTGTTGGGTCCGGATGATCGCACATTGTTGTCCTGGAAGAGTCTTCGAAGTATCACGAGATAGGTGGCTCCTCCCCTGGACTACTGTTCGCATGGGCATCAACTCCATCCTCAGATTGTTTTTAGGCATTGTGGCCAAGATGGAGTGAAACTACGTGAATGATGACCATGCCAGAAGCATGTGTGAATGCTGCAGCCGCTACAGGCGCCGGGGAGGAGGGTGGGCGATATGAATATCAGCAGCCCTACATGCCAAAAACAGATGCATACTGTTAAGTAGCACATTCGGTTCGAGGCATGTGGGCTGCTGAATTCATATCTGTGCATAGAATACATAGCAGTCCCTCCATTAACGGCGGCCGCCTGTGCCAGCTGCAGCAGTTTGGAAAAGTGTTTTTAGAACAGCCTGCCCTAGAGCTGCCTGCTGTTTGGAGTGCACATCAACACAGTAATGTTTTGTAAATGTGTGTGTGGTAGACCATGTGGCTGCTCTACACATGTCTTCCAAAGGAATATTTCCAAGGAAAGCCATGGAGGCCCCCAACTTCCGGGTGGAGTGGGCCCGTGGTGGAATGGTGAGAGTGCGCTTGGCTTTCTGATAGCAGATCTGAATGCATTTAACGATCCACCTGGCTATACCAGCCTTGGAAATAGGGTTACCTTTGTGCTGTGGCGCAAAGGCAACAAAGAGTTGTTTAGTCTTCCGAAAATCTTTGGTCCTATCAATGTAGTACATTAGGGCCCTCTTGACGTCAAGTGTGTGGAGCATTCTCTCCGCAAGTGACTGTGGATTTTGGAAGAACACAGGTAGTTCTATAGTCTGGTTGATATGGAACTGAGACACTACCTTAGGAAGGAATTTAGGGTTAGTGCGGAGCACTACCTTGTTAGCATGAATTTGAATAAATGGCTCTTGGGTAGTTAGTGCCTGGAGTTCACTAACTCATCGTAGCGACGTAATCGCTATAAGGAAAGCCACTTTCCATGTCAAGAACTGAATCTCGCAGGAATGCAGTGGTTCAAAAGGTGGACCCATCAGCCTGGTGAGGACCACATTGAGGTTCCACTCGGGAGCTGGTGGCGTCCGCGGAGGAATGACTCGTTTGAGTCCCTCCAGAAAGGCTTTAATAGCAGGCACCCTGAAAAGTGAGAAGTGCTGTCTATTTTGGAGATAAGCAGCCATTGCGGATAAATGTATACGAATGGAAGCATAGGCCAGATTACATTTGTACAGATGTAAGAGATAACAAATGATGTTTTGAATAGAGCTATCCAGCGGGTTAATGTTGTGGTCTGCACAATAAATGACAAGCCGCTTCCACTTTGCCGCATAGCATGCCCTGGTGGTGGGCTTCCTTGCCTCCCGGATGATGTCCATACAGTCAGGAGGTAAGCCGAGGTAGCCAAACTCTAGGACCTCAGAAGCCAGATCGCCAGGTTGAGCTGTTGCGGATCTGGATGCTGAATGTCGTCATGGCTCTGCGTCAAAAGCCTGGGTGTGAGGCGCAGCCTTTGATGCGGTACCACGGACAGTTCCAGCAACGTGGTGTACCATGGTTGGCGAGCCCACGTTGGAGCAACCAGGATGAGAGTCATCGAGTGCTGCTTGAGCTTGCGTGCCACCAGCGGTATTAGAGGTGCTGGGGGAAAAGCGTACGCAAATTTGCCTTACCAGTTCATCCATATCGCATTGCCTTGCGACTGTGGGTGTGGAAACCTGGCGGCAAAGCTTCGGCATTTTGCGTTCTCCTTTGTGGCGAACAGGTCTATCTCTGGATGACCCCACTTTTGGAAGTACGGGTGGAGTACTGATGGATGTATCTCCCACTCGTGCATTTGGTGGCTGTACCTGCTGAGCAGGTCCGCCATCTGATTGTCCTTGCCTGGGAGGTGTTCTGCCATGAGGAAGATGTTTCTCTGAATGGCCCACTTCCACATGCTCTGAGCCAGATGAGACAACTGTGGAGAGTGTTTTCCTCCCTGTTTCTGAATGTAGTACATGGCCGTCATGTTGTCCGTCCGGATCAACACGACCTTGTTGCACAGATGTACTTTGAAGGCTTTCAGTGCCATGAAGATCGCCATCAGTTCTAGAACATTGATGTGCCTCTTCCTTTGCTGTGGTGTCCATAGTCCCTGCACAGTGTAGTGGAGAACATGAGCTCCCCATCCCTGGAGAGAAGCGTCCGTCGTCAGGATGATCTGTGGAATAGGCTCTTGGAACGGTCGTCCCTTGCAAAGGTTTCGTGGATTCCACCAATGCAGAGAGTTGTATGCCCGACCGCTCACCAACACTAGGTCTTTTAACTGTCCGTGATCCTGGGTCCACTGACGTGCCAAGCACTCCTGAAGCGGACGCATAATGAGTCTCGCGTGCGGGACTATGGAGATGCAGGAGGCCATCATGCCTATCAACTGCATGAACACTCGCGCTGGAAGAGAGTGTGGAGGTCTGAATTTTTGTATCAGCGATTGAATGCTGCTTACCCTCACTGAATTCGGCTGCCAGAGTGTTTATCGTCACACCCAGATACTGCCGTATGTGGGCGGGTTGCAGGTGGGACTTTGGGTAAATCAGTGAGAATCCCAGATCGTGAAGAAGGTGAAATGTGTGGGACATGTGGGCGGCACACTGCTGGGCCGACTTTGCCTGGATTAGCCAGTCGTCCAGATAAGGGTAGACGTGAATGTTCTGTCTCCGTAGGTGTGCCGCCACTGTCGCCAGGCACTTTGTAAACACCCTGGGTGCCGTGGTGACTCCGAGAGGTAGAACCTTGAACTGGTAATGGTGATTTTGGATGGTGAACCTGAGGTATTTTTTGTGCGACGGGTGCAGCGGAATATGAAAATACGCATCTTTCAGATCTAAAGTTGCGAGAAAATCTCCCTGACTGAGCAACAGTAGGACTTGCTGCAGTGTTAGCATGTGAAAGTGCTCCGACAGAATGTACTGATTGAGGGGTCTGAGGTCCAGTATGGGTCTGAGGGACCCATCCTTTTCTGGTATCAAGAAGTACAGTGAGTAAACTCCTGTGCCTCTTTCTTCCGCAGGCACGAGCTCGATTGCGCCTTTTTGCAGCATGACGAGGACCTCCTGCTGCAATAAGTGCAAATGCTCGGCGGACATAGGATGGTGTCTTGGGGGTATGTTGGGTGGAGTGGATGTTAACTCCAGACAATAACCGTACTGTATAAGCTGTGTGACCCACCTGTCTGTGGTGATGGACTTCCAGACCGGCAGGAACTGATGAAGTCTCCACCCGACAGGAGTTGTGTGGTCGGGGGGCAGTGACAAGGCGTCACTGTTTGTTAGTGGCGGAGGATCTTGAGTTGTTGTTTCCACGACCTCTGCCTTTGGCGCTGTTGCCACGATATCTACCGCGACTCTGTTTGGTGTATGTGGTCTGCGTGCCGCCTTTATAGTACTGTGTAGTTTGGGAGAGCTGGCCTCTGGAAACACCTCTAGTGCTTGAGCGACGAAAAGAACCACCCCTGAACTGCTGGGACTGCAGAGCCCCCATGGACTTAGCAGTGTCAGTGTCCTCCTTGATTTTCTCCAAGGTGGTGTCCACCTCAGGGCCAAAGACATGATCAGGGTTTACTGTCTGATTAAGAATGGTGGTCTGTATCTCCGGCTTGAATCCTGAGATTCTGAGCCAGGCATGGCGTCACAGCATGACACTAGTGTTAATAGCTCTGGCAGCGGTGTCTGCCGCGTCCAGTGCACATTTAATAGAAGCATTGGATATAAGCTTCCCCTCTTGGATGAGCATCACAGCTGCCTCTTTGTATTCGTCTGGCAGGTGCTGTAACAGTGTCTTTAGAGTGTCGTAGTGTGCCCTTTCATACCTGGCTAGAAGTGCTTGTGTATTAGAAATGCGCCAGATATTGGCCGCTTGAGCTGCCACCCTTTTCCCTGATGCCTCAAACACCTTAGATTCTTTATCTGGGGGAGGAGCATCACCCGTTGTTTGTGAATTAGCCCTCTTTCGGGCATTAGAAACGACAAGAGAGTCCAAAGGCAACTGTCCCTTGATGTAAGTAGGGTCACTAGGTGCCGGTTTATACTTTTTTTCAATTCTTGGGTTTATCACCCTGGCTCTCGTAGGCTCTTTAAAGATCTCCCCAGCATGCTTCAAGACACCCTTCAACATAGGCAGAGTCTTGACAGTCCTCTCTGAGACGGAAAAGGTGTCAAAAAGAAAATCCACTTCAAAGGGGTCAGCATGGAGCTGGACGTCATGGTTCTTTGCCGCCCTTTCAATAAGGGCATTAAACGCAGCTGAATCCTCTGTAGGCGACGTTTTAACCCCATACATCTGAGTGTCAGGGGTAGAGTGAGGATCACCTGGGTCAGCAGAAGCTGCCCAGGGTTCATTGGTATCATCTGGCTCAGTGTAGACAGGATAGCTGTATTCATCCTCATCACCTTCCCTGGTGTCCACATCTGAATAAGTGGGTGAGACATCATGGCCATGTGGAGAAAACGGTTCCACAAGAACAGGGGTCGAAGTGGAATCCTTTTTCTTCTTCAGTGGAATTTTGTAGCACTCCATTGGCTGTTCCGGGGCAATTTTCCGCTTATGAAGGGAAAGTCTGCCCGTTTCGGCATCGATAAATTGTTCTTGTTGTTCTTCCAACGAAGATTGTCGATGCTTTAAGGCCGGGACCGCTGTCGTCGACTTCGGCACCGAGGACACCTTCTCAGGCACGTTGGTGGCCATTCCAGGGGTGAAAGCCTTCGGCGCCACTTTCGGCGGCAATGTGAAATGAATGGGCGTCGACGCCTTCTGCGGTTTATCGACAGGCTTCGAAGGCGGAGGATCTTTTGGCCCGACACTTGAGGCCTTGTCCTTGATGCGCTGTAGGGAATCCGCCACTTGCTTGGAGAAAGCGGTGGACGGCTGCGTCGACTCGACGGAATCTTTCGAGCCACCACCAGACTTGGATCGGTCCGCTCTTGGCCTTGTCTTGTCGACGCGGAGTCTCGTGAACCTTTGGATCACTGAGCCCTTTGTCGGTGTCGATCGTCTTCGGCACCGATTTGTTCGGCTCGACTGCCTTGAACTTTGTCTTCGGCGTGGTAGACCTCGTCTCGACGCCCTTGAGCTGTTTCTTCGGGTCGATAACGCCCTTTTGCTTTGTCGGTGCCGTCCGGTCCGAGGACTTTGAACCTACCAAAGTAATATGCACCTTTGGTTTCGATGGGGGCACCAGTGCTTTCACTTGCGTCGAGACCGGTGTCTGCACTTTCGGTTTTGTTTTCGCAGGGTGTGGCTCAATAGCAATGTCCGTAGCCGAGCCCGAAGGCGGGGCCATAGAACCCACTGGAAGATCTTGGGTAAGGCCTAGTGGCGATCCCTCGACCTGAGCCTTTTGAAGCGTTTCGGCCCCAATGTCAGTTTGAGTTAGCTCTTCGCCTGAGCTATCTTCCATGGTCCCAAAGGTCCCGTCGTCGTCCCCTACCTCGTCGACGACTTTTTCCACGTCGAGCAGTTCAACATCCGCGTCATAGTTGTAGTCAACCTCCGACGCGGGATTCGACAGGTTCTCATGAACTTCCCGGTCAGCTCCTTCTTCATCCCCGGCATCGAATATGTTCACCGGTGCCGGTGCAGTCTGCTGGGCCTCCTGGTGCGCAGCGCGACGATGCAAGAGAGTCTTCTTGGATCGAAAACGGGAACAAGCCATGCAACTGGCTTCAGCATGATCCAGAGAGAGACACTTGTTGCACATCGGGTGGACGTCGATGTGGGGATATTTTGAGTTGCACACGGGACATCTCTTGAACGGACTCCGGTCCATGATGGTCCGTCGATAAGGTCTCTGGCGTCGACTGGGCCTTCAGCGACGAAAGCACGCAGCTTTCTGGAATCCGGCTCGAACTGAGCTGGAAGAATCGGGCACCGAACGCAAGACTATACCGACGAAAAGCTAAAAGCCTTTTGGCTTTAAGAAAGTTTTATATCGATTCCGACTAGAGTGAACCAATATACATCCGAACCCAATGGCGGAAAAAAACAATCTGAGGATTGGAGTCGATGCCCATGCCCACTGTAGTTTAGGGGAGGAGCCACCTATCTCGTGATACTTTGAAGACTCTTCCAGGACAAAAATGTGCGATCATCCGGACCCAACACTAGGCGGCGATCTATGCACAGATATGAATTCAGCAGCCCACATGCTTCGAACACTTCCCCCCGCCGTTGACATTCTTGCCTGTATTCTGACCCCTTACCTGTTGGGGCCACTGCTGATGCAACAGGTTGTGCAGGGGCTGCTTGACATACTGCTGGAGGGGCTGTGCTCACATCATCTTTCCGTTGCGCCTTTGCCAAGAGACCTATCTGTCTATGTATCTCACTGATAGCACCCCACAAGGCTGGTGGCGATGCCCATGGGGCCACCGGGACGCTGCTGACCTGACCTCCTTCTGCAGGCACTCCTAACTGTGCCAAGAATGTCGCCACTGAGGCGATTATGCGGACTGTGGACCCCTGCGTTAGCTCTGATGACCCCCCCAGGAATCCCTAACGCGTGTGCAGGTGTGCCCCCGGATGTTGTATCCTGAGCTGGCTCCCCCCCACTTAACACGCTTTGTGTTGCTGGAGCCTGTACTAACGAAGGCACCACGTTTTGCAGCATGCCCTGGGTTGCTCCTTCTGCTCCTAACAAAACATTTGCCACCGGGGGCTGTGCTACTGCAACTGTGTTTGGGAGTTGAGTCGAGGGTGCCAATGTTCTCAATGCATCCCGAATCTCTGCCAACGCAGCCCCCACATAATTTGCCTCTGTTGCACCAGGCACCACCTGCTGGTTTACTAGCGGTGGAGTGGGAGGGGTTGGTACGCTGGGTGTCCCCTGGGGTACTTCAGTGGAAGGAGGCTGTTCCCACGTCCCTCCTCTCCATTTTTACCATTTTTACCCACTCTCTTACTTTTATTGCTTTCTTTACTGGTGCGTGCCCTGGGCCTCTTTTCTAATGGCGGGAATGCTGCCCTGGGGTGGACATTAGCTCTGCGGGGGTGATCCTCCTCCCCTAGTACCTGTTCCTGGTACTGGTCTGGGACCAGCCCCATTACCCCCTCCTCGCTCTCCTCATTCTGGCTTAATTTTGCTAAAACCAGTTTCAAAAGCTGGGAAAGGTCAGGATCGCTGTCTTTTCTCTTTCCATTACATCCCCCTTTGGCAGGTATCGTCTGCTGGTTTCACTGACAAACCCCAAGCTCTCCTGGACCTTGCCTCATATGTTCTTTAAGCCCTGTTTAGACACAATTGAGCATTCATGCCGTTTGTTTATTCTAAGCCGCACTTTTCGCTCCGGGTGCCTTGCACCTAACCTCGCTCTGTATGGGCATTATTGCCATGTTTATAGTCGGCGCTCACTCGCCCCAGAGTCTTGCTACCGCCCGCCTGCCGTCGGTAATTAGAAGAGGAGAGGGGCAAATGAAACTAAGATGCAATCACTCCTTTTATGCGCATCTTTAATTATGCACACCGGGCAGCCGCAGGAACCAGAGGTGTGAGGGGTCACCTGATCCAGCCCCCCCGTTTAATCACAAAGACAATCACAAAGCCTCCCCCTCGACTGCCCGTGCAACAACCAAAGGCCCCCCTCACTTTACCTCTGTCTACCGCAAGTACACTACAACTAAATCCCCGCTTCCTATGCAGCGCCGCACTTCAGCTGTACAGTAACTCCGCTGTCCTCCAACTCCCAGACTTGCTGCGAGGCTCCCACACAACGACCGCTGTTCATAAAAAGACGACGAGCGCCGGTCCCCCAACGTCGCGTAGACTATGTTGACTCGCTGACCTGCAGAAGAAGAGACCAGAAAAAGAAGCCTGCGGCGATCCGGAGATTCTTGAGACGTCCACTGCGACTGGGGCCGGTGCTGGACAGAGAGAGGATGAGAGCCCGGGCACCATGCCATAAATAGCCCCCACTCCCCCCCCCCATCGCCAGTCCCAGCCGGAAGCGCGTTACACTATGCCCCAGAAGTGATTACGGTGGCCAGTTGCCAATCGGGCTAAACCGGCGTCATGGTGGGCGGAGCCAGGACAAGAAGGTGCCGAGCACTAATGGCACGCTTTTTGAAATTCTGCGCTTTCAAATATGTTCACCAACCACCGATGTTGCTTTGCCCTGGTTAGGGCTATGTCAGTTATAATTTGAGTAGTAATGTAACATAATTTGCATCTGTAAAGCACACGTTCACCCATAAGGGTATCTTGGTACTGATCAACAGGTGTTTATTGTTACCCAAAACAATGGTACTCATTTTATCGACCTCAGAAGGATGAAAGGCTGAGTGGATCCGTCAGAATTTTAACCTGTGACCATGAGGTCAAACACAGGTCCCCACAGTAGACACAGTAGTCCACTAAACCACCAGCCCCAGCATTTGAGTGAGTTTACTATCCCTTCTATCGCCCTCACTCAATCTATCTATCGCCCTCACTCAATCTATCTATCGCCCTCACTCAATCTATCTATCGCCCTCACTCAATCTATCTATCGCCCTCACTCAATCTATCTATCGCCCTCACTCAATCTATCTATCGCCCTCACTCAATCTATCTATCGCCCTCACTCAATCTATCTATCGCCCTCACTCAATCTATCTATCGCCCTCACTCAATCTATCTATCGCCCTCACTCAATCAATCTATCGCCCTCACTCAATCAATCTATCGCCCTCACTCAATCAATCTATCGCCCTCACTCAATCAATCTATCGCCCTCACTCAATCAATCTATCGCCCCACTCAATCAATCTATCGCCCTCACTCAATCAATCTATCGCCCTCACTCAATCTATCGCCCTCACTCAATCTATCGCCCTCACTCAATCTATCGCCCTCACTCAATCTATCGCCCTCACTCAATCTATCGCCCTCACTCAATCTATCGCCCTCACTCTATCTATCGCCCTCACTCTATCTATCGCCCTCACTCTATCTATCGCCCTCACTCTATCTATCGCCCTCACTCTATCTATCGCCCTCACTCTATCTATCGCCCTCACTCTATCTATCGCCCTCACTCTATCTATCGCCCTCACTCTATCTATCGCCCTCACTCTATCTATCGCCCTCACTCTATCGCCTTCACTCTATCTATCACCCTCACTCTATCTATCACCCTCACTCTATCTATCGCATCAACACATCATCACTCAGCACCACCACATCATCACTCAGCACCACCACAGCATCACTCAGGGGCACCACAACATCACTATGCGCTAGCGCAGCATCACTCGTCGCCATCACAGCATCAATCTGTGCAACCATTCAACAACAACTGGTTCAAATATGTTCTATCAATGTTTCAAGCTTTATTACAAATGTCACAAAAATATGTTAATATTTCACTTCTGTTCTTGGATTTTCGTCACAATAAAATACACTGAACATAATTTTCACAAAAGTTATTTACAAAAGTTTAAGCTATTGCCATTATGCATTACAATAACTTTTATTTAAGTATTCATTATTTAAAAAAATTAAAAGCCATTGTTACTTGGAATATCAATACATCTAAGTCACGTAAATACAACACATTGCATTACAAATGCTATAGGTGTCACATTTGCGAAAGTTATAACTATTGGCATTGTAAATGACAAAGCTATTCATTTCGCTATTTTCAAAACCAACACATAAATAAAAAAATTGTTATTTACAATACCAATAGCTCAAACTTTCCTAATGCGAGAACTATTGCATTGCAAATGCTTGTTCTCAAAGTCATGGAGGGCACTAAACGAGTCCCTTTAAAATAATATTACATCTTTCCCGGCCAACTTCTCCTTATCGAATGCAAACGGTCTGACCTCTTACGCTAATCTGTTTATGCTCCAAAATCCAGTATTCCTATATCTCGACCGCACCCTTTGACAGCTATTTTTTCCACTGCACTTCATCAATGGCACTAGAGGTAACCACACACACACACACTTTCGCATGGCTAATCATCTTCCGCATTTACATTACCACTTATCTTTAGCTGAAACAATCAACGGCACAATTTTTTTAGGTGCTATTAAATCAACTTTTAAAGCATATGTGCGCAATCAGACAACCCAATTCCAGTATCTTTCTGAAGCCGTGTCCAGCACATTCTTAGTAAAAAAAATTCCCTCAATTGCTTATGGTCAGTCTGCACTTTAAAGACTTGACCCCACACAAAATTCCTAAATGTATTCAAAGCTCAGATGAAGGCCAAAGCCTATTTCTCAGTCACATAGCTCAGCACCTCTCAGAGATCTAGAGGCAAGTTTTCAGGTTTTCTCCGCTCTATCCTCTACTTGCATTAGAGCGGCACCCGTACTTTTGAAACTGGCATCTGTAACCATAATGGGACATCTTTCTGGTACAAGTGATTTTCAATTTAGAGCTTTCTCAAAATCTGCTTTGATGAAAGTAAACTCACACTGACATGCCTCGTCCCACACAAAATTCACATTCTTTTTCAACCAACCCCTCATTGCAGATGTTTTCCATGATAATTGCTCAATAAACCTATTTCAGAACTCTACCATTCCCATAAAAAAAGTTACTTTTTGCTACTTGAGCTACTGAACTGTTTAGATCTTTACCATATACCTTTTCAATCTTACACCATCTGATTGAGTGGTGTATCGCAGCCAGCAAATTTCACTCTTGCCAAATTGACACTTGTCTGCTCTCAAAGTTAGTTCATGACACGGAATCTCTCTAAAACTTCCCAGACTCATTCACTATGCTCTATCCCTGTGACACAAACTTGAATGACCGCAAAGGTTTAATAAAGGTGTTCAAGTCTTGAGATGCCTCCTGTAAATTAATCTGAGGATAAGCCAAAGGCAGACCTACCAGTGGCGGCTGCTACGGAACATGGGTGGTGTGGGATGGATAAATAAAAATAAACGTAACCTTCTCCAGCGCACCGCTCCGCCTTTCCCGCGCCGTTCGTCTCTCCTCTGTCCTGGAAGGAAGGTCTGATGGAAGCACCGGAAGCACCCAGGTTTCTGGACTCTCCCAGCCAATCACGACGCTCAGGCAGTTTCTGAGAGCCAGGGCATGTTCTCTACGGGGCTGTGAAACATAGCCCAATGGAGAACATGCCAAGTGCGTAAGACACTTTGACAAGCCCTACAGGACCGGCCAAACCGTCACATGCATTTAGAAGTGTGCAAACCACTCCTCCCCTGCTCTGGCATCAGAGCCAAGCCCCACCCTGCCCGACTCCTGTATAGAAAAATAAAATGATAAAGTCCTGTTATTATCATTTTATTTTTTGCACTGCTGAAATAGGAGTGGGGTGGCGCTCCTCCACCTTAGCAGAGGAGCTGCCACTAAAAACTACTGATGTAAAATACTAAGTTCCCGTCATCACTGACATCATCTCAGAAATGTTGGACAGAGAAAAACATGTCTAGAGTAACCTCTTTACAGAGGTGTCTCAAATCGAAACACAGGAGTATCTCATCTGGGCCTTCTTAGCAACAACAATAAGAGCCAACTACTCCGTGGCCTCCTAAGGCAAATCACTCCAGTCTTTCACAGTCTATCTAATTTCACTTGAACGACTTTGTGAACTCAAGTAGGCAAACTGTCCACCTTGGATGCATCTGGCACAGCTCCCTTGTTGAACATTATTTGATGTATGTAGCTTTTTCAACATCCTAGCTGTTTTTTTAACATATAAAAAAGCAAGTCGGAGTTAGACAATTCTCCTCTACCATGTGAACATGGACTTGGGGCTGAGCATCGGGATCTAAAAAATCACCCAATTCCTTTTGATATGACCAGTCCATAATGCAGCCAACTGTGTACAATTTGCTCTCTAAGGAATTATACTACTTTATTATTCCATTGATGATACAAAATAATCATCAATCTTTATGGCCATCCACTGCACCCCTGGTGTGAATGTCCATCTTGGTCTTTTTACACATTTTGACGAACAGACCCACAATCAGTTATTCAACCATCACCCAATTCAGAATGATTCTCACGTCCCTCTGCACCAGAATACTTTCTTTTGCTACGTTTCTTTTTTCGTTCATCTTGCTCCTGCAACACTTCATGTAGTTTCCTTGCTTGCAACATATGTTGCAATGTGTCTTTACAGCTGGGCATTCTTTACTGCTGACTATGTGGCTTAATGGACCACATATGCAAGAGTGGCCTTAAAATCTAGTCTTTCACCCCACAGTTCTCTGGTTTCGTCAAACAAATAATGTTCATATCTGTACTCTTATTATTTGCCCATTTTTTTGCACCCACAACCTTTATCATGTGCTTTACTTTAGCTACAATCAATACCTCACTCACTGGAGGTCCATCTATCATCCATAATTCTTCAAGGACTTTGATGCTGTTACAATGTATTAACAAGCATTTGCAATGCAATAGGTCTCGCATTAGGAAAGTTTGAGCTATTGGTCTTGTAAATGACAATTATTTTTATTTATGTGTTGGTTTTGAAAATAGCTAAATTAATAGCTTTGTCATTTACAATGCCAATAGTTATAACTTTCGCAAATGTGACACCTATAATGAGGGGTTGCGCTGAGAGATACTGTGGTGGTGCTGTGGTGGTGTTGAGAGGTGGTGCTGTGGTGGTGCTGAGTGCTGCTGTGGTAGTGCTGTGGTGGTGCTGTGGTGGTGATGAGTAATGCTGTGGTGGTGCTTGGTGGTGATGAGTGATAATGTGGTTGTGCTGAGTGATAATATGGTGGTGCTGAGTGGTGCTGTGGTGGTGCTGAGTGGTGCTCTGGTGGTGCTGAGTGGTGCTGTGGTGGTGCTGAGTGATAATGTGGTGGTGCTGAGTGATAATGTGGTGGTGCTGAGTGATAATGTGGTGGTGCTGAGTGATGCTGGGGTAGCGCTGAGAGATGATGTGGTGATGCTGAGTGGTGCTGTGGTGGTGCTGAGTGATGCTGGGGTGGCGCTGAGTGATACTGTGGTGGTGCTGAGTGATACTGTGGTGATGCTGGGGTAGCGCTGAGAGATGATGTGGTGATGCTGAGTGGTGCTGTGGTGGTGCTGAGTGATGCTGGGGTGGTGCTGAGTGATAATGTGGTGGTGCTGAGTGATGCTGGGGTGGTGCTGAGTGATAATGTGGTGGTGCTGAGTGATAATGTGGTGGTGCTGTGGTGGAGCTACGTGATGCTGTGGTGGAGCTGAGTGATGCTGTGGTGCAGCTGAGTGATGCTGGGGTGGTGCTGAGTGATGCTGGGGTGGCGCTGAGTGATGCTGGGGTGGCGCTGAGTGATGCTGGGGTGGCGCTGAGTGATGCTGGGGTGGTGCTGAGTGGTGCTGGGGTGGTCCTGAGTGGTGCTGGCTGGTGCTGAGTGATGCTGGAGTGGTGCTGAGTGATGCTGGGGTGGCGTGTACCCCTGACTCGTGCCCTGTGCTTCTTGCAGGCAATGTTTGTGGCAATATCGGGAAATCAACAGCAAAAGCCGACACACAAGACCATAAAACAGGCCCCCAAATAGCCCAAAAACACACAATGACCTGTCAAGACAGACCACCGGGCACTGCCTGATTACCATATAGGCCAGTCCAGCCCTGATCACAGACGGATGAAAAGCTGAATGGATCTTCTGCGATTCAAACCTGCAAACATGATGTCAAACACAAATGTCTGTTTTGTATTTATGAGTCCACAGAGCCACCAGGTTAGATTTGATTATGTTATGTTAACGTTATGTTGAGGTGGATTTAAATGTGTTAATGATTTGGAGGGGCATTCAAAATGTAAATATAAACTGAAGAAACTGTGAATTGTCATACAAGGTAAAGAATGTTTTATGTATCACTTCCCTTAACTCACATGAAAGACAATGTGGGCTACATATGATTGTATATGTGCCCGTTTTGTAACTTTTGTAGAGATATAATTGGAACATGCAGTGCACTGATTGGAATCCTAGCAGGGGCATTTCATCACTCTGAGAATGGTCTAATAAGCATCATGGGTCAAGTAAAGTTGGAATCTGTTTGTATGACTCCTGCCAGTGCCCATGTAACGCTCCCCTATCCACTAGCTCAGCTCCCGGTCCTTCCATCTCCATACACAGTTCCTGTATTGTTGGCATCCCCTGGCACTCAGTCTTCATACATGATACCCACCCACCAAGTGTGGTTATCAGTGCTAGAAGGTTTATGACAGTAGGTGGTATAGATTTTCTCACCTGACTCGAACATTCCATTCAACATATGTGCTTTATTTTCAGACATGCCAACGAACCCGATGCACGATTTTTAAAGCAAAAAATGCTTTATTTTGGCTGCCTCTCGCCTGAAATTGCCTCTCTGTCAATTTTTTTGAGCAGATTTATATACCGCGACCTATACCTGAAGGTATTGGAGCGCTTTATAGGAGCACCAGTTAAGTTACGCAAGGACATATTCTTTTTTTGGGGAGGGGGGAGGGGGTAGTCAATAGACGTCAAAGGTGGAAATTAATTCTCCTAAATTGTGTGTTTATTTACCTGAGAATCATGAAATGTTTAATCAGTCTTGGCACGCTTCAAACTTCGCCCAGGTTAACATTAAAAAAGACTTGCTCTGTTTTTTTATTTCAGCAAATACAGGATTTCGCTTTAAAACAATGCAACATGTCTCGTTCTTGTTTTTTCATCCTTTTTTTTCATCACACAGTTGTTCCTTTTCTATGACTTTTGTTAGTTTGTATTTATTAAAAGGCAGCATCAATTAGTGGAATAAAAGCGTGTTGCCTTTCTGTGAGTAATGTTTAGAGGTCCCCTCTGAGGTCGTTATGTATAATAACTACAGCTTTCGGCCCTGTGTATTGTCTTCCCTGGACACTTAAGTAGCCGGCAATGAGATTGTTGGTAACTGAGCAAATGAAAGGCGTTTCTGCACCGCCGTGGTAGTTGTCACAAACACACCTCTCCTCCCCCCAGCCTACCTCCCCCACCACCACACCCCACCAGACACCCTCACACCACCGTGTTGATATGCAAGTAGAGGAGAGAAGCACTCAAGTGAAGCTTTCCAAACTGGGCAAACTGGTTTTGACGGTCCCGGGGCAGTGTCAGAGTGGGTAAAAGAGGAAAAACGCCAAGAAGGCAGGGGGCGCTGGGGGTGGTAAACCTATTGCATTGCAAATGCTTGTTTTCCTGTTACAGTCTTGTTTTACTTCCACTGAACTAATTACACACCCTTGAAATCAACGATTTAAAAGTGGAAAGTTCAGCTTTGGAGTGCGTGTCCAGAAGGGTGTGGAATGATGGGGCACACTAAAAAGCGTGTCTTTTTAGGCAATAAAGTTTGGAAATATGCCTGAAAGTTACAATTCATAAAATAAAAGTTCGTAGACTATTGTTCCTTGTAATATTCACTTAGAAATTATACCTTGCTCCCTCGCTTATTTCAGCGTGCTGCTGTGCACACAGCAATAAACGTGTGCCCCCAAACATTGCATTTCAGTACACAGAAGAACAAGAGTGTGAACTAATGCTGGGAGACTCTTCCTCTGTCTGCAAAACATTGGTTAGAGTTTATTTACTTTGCACTTTAATACAGCAAAAGCGCTTTAAAAGAGCACATGCTATATTGCACAAGGACAAATTCATTTAACGGAACAGGCCGCTAAGGTGATTTGCCCAGATTCACAGGATGTTTGAGCAAAAAAAAAAAAAAAAACAGTTTGAAGCGTTAACATTTGGCTCTAAATGCAAGTGCAAGAACAAAGTGTCTTGGTGTTTAGAAACGAGAGCCGGTTCTTCACACCGTCACAAATAAAGCCCTGCTTGCTCCCCCGAAAGAGGCCCTCGGGTGCTTGGATCAGTGAGGCTTGTGCTATGAACTCTTTCTGTAGCAGGTGTGCTGCTTTCCGTCTGCCTTATGCGTACACTGAGGAATAAGACTGTCCGCACTGTGATCACCATGACCCGTCTGTGGGATGCAAGGACTACTTCCGCACAGTGAGACCGACAACTACTGGCTGGGACGTCCAGGGGGTGTAAGGACATTGTCAAACTGGCCAGGGCTGTTTGTGAGGTACGCAGGCCTCGACGGAGTGAAGGCAATGCCAGGGCCCGGCACTCAGTAGAGAGTGCTGATCAGACTAACATAAACTGGCCGTGGTTTGCACGCGGAAGCAGATATTGTCAACCACGGCGAAAACTGCCTGCAGATGGCAGAGTATTAAAGGGATGGGGGAAGCATAAACAGGAGGGAGGGGGAAAACCGAGACACGGCCTGGCGGCCGTGAGAAGTGTGAAGTAGGGGGCGGGGGAGTGGATGCCTGAAGTGAAGCTGCTGGCGGCACCACGCTGGGGAAGCAACAGATGACTGGCTTTGATGTGGTGATGCAATGGGGAAGCCTGTGTGGAAATACACGTGCTTGTGTGCTTGTCTTCACGTGAACTGTTGGATATCCGCCTGAAATTCTCCGATGGTTTGAGAACTTTTAAGGCCACTAGAATTCTCCCCTATTTACATTCCTGCGGAATGTCATAGGCTCGACCTAAAAACCTGATCCTATTATCTGCCCCTCCAACTTACAAGAGGAAGGTAACTTCCTTTAAAAGGTGACCTACTCCTATGCAGTATCACACTCTCCTTGCAATGTTCTCTCAAAATGGCACCACTCTAAAATGGTACTCACCCAGGGTAAGCATAGAACGTCCAGTTTATTAATTTTTACACAAATGCCGTATTCATTTAGACCTCTGGCAGCCTCCTGACCAAACTTAGGAAGAGTTTCTAACAAATCCAGCCCTTTTTCCCCGAAACAGTGTCGCAGTAGGATAGTTTTTGCGCCGTTTCCAAATCTGCCCCTCGAACACTTGAATAGTTTTGCAATACTTTCTTTCACTTGCTCTATGTCAGCTGTGGTTCTCTTTGAATGCTGAAGAAGAAATGAGGCAGCGAGACATTCTGCCTTTTTTACGTCAGGGTGCAATTACTCACTTCAAAACGGATGTATCCTGAAATTGTTGTGAGGGCAGAATACTAAACATGTCAGCTTATTTGTAAGCCAGAGACCCACTCTTGACAAAATGATGAAAAACAATTAATCAGTAGTCCACCTGAAATGCCTCACAATAGAACGGTAAGAGCAAATTAAAAAAAAAACATTTCCAATGCCAATAGAATCTTAGATAGAATAAATAGAAAGGAAAAGAACCAGTAAAAAATAAGAAACTGGGTTGTGGAGTGATTATAGTCTAGACCTAAACTATATTGGCACTCTTAAAAGTCTAAATAAAATTAAACAGAACAGTTCCATGTCTAAGTCAGCCACTAACGAACTAAACCTCCTTTCTGAGGAACAAAAGACTGATAAAATTAAATACTCTGATAATGTCAATGCTTGACACAGGAAATGCTGAAATTGATGGACCAAAACCAAATTTTCCTGTGAACCCTGGGGATGTTCTGCATGCTGCACTCCAGTTGTGAGCAGGTCCAAGGAAGTTCAACCAACTCTCTCTAATACCAGGACAGCTCTGTTGGCTTCATTGGCATGCACAATTTAATTTTAAAAAACCAACCCTGAATAACTCGCACTGGATTGTTATTACACCCTATTTAAGCCTGTAAACAGGTGTTTAACTAATCAAATGAATTACTTTAGAAGCGAAGAGGTTTGATGTTGATTAGCGTCTTTTGAAAAAATGTGGGGGTAGAAGACTTGCACTGTGATAATTCTTGCTAGAGAGTCTAAGGAGGACATTAAGATCTAGTTGTCTGCCAGGCTCTAGTAATAACATACGTATAAATGTAGACATACATAGAGGACTTTTGAATCAGCCCTCTTATGCCATTGGTCTGTTTGAGTGTCATGTTCCGAATGAGGGATAGCATTTCAACCGATAACATGTGCACCTCCGCCTGAACAGGAGTGTGCTTCGGAGCCATAGCTGGTGATCCATTCTTTTAATTTTCTATTTTTATGGGTCCATGTTCACTTTGTTATTTATTATTTATTTTATTATTCTTTTAGCATGTACTGAAGCTTTTCAGCTAGTGCTACTGGACCCCTCACTTACTGCTCTTTTTATCAGCAGCGCACCACATCCCGGGTGGCTACTGCTTCTGAACTGGGCAACACCTTGGGATGGTACTGTCCATGGTGCACAAGTGCTCGTCATTCTAAGATGACCAACACGTTACTTCTAAATGAGACAGCCATGTTGTAACTTTAAAACAACGATACACTACATAGAATATCATGGCCGACTGCCGCAATATGTAATTAATTTTTTTATTGCAAGCATATTGTTTAAATTGCAGTGGGTTTTCTTTTTTCTACTTTAGTTCTTCTAATTTATCGTGCATATGACTGTGGAGCTTTGTGTGCGCTTTGTTATGGATGGGCAAATGCACAAAAGAGCCAGTAGCTGGATGGAGGAAAGCGTGAGTGCAAGGATAAGTGTAAGAGTGCACTTATACGATTGCCTAACCTTAAAAGTGACTGAAAAGGTACTTGCAGTTATAGGCCAGACCTATAGCACTGCCAACGCCAGTTAAGGTGTCTTCTTTGCTTAAGTATTTTGATGGCAATGTAGTAGTCATGTACATTTTATGGTAACGAGCTCTGTTAACTTTGGGGGGGTATTAATGATCAACAAATCTAATAAATGAATAAAAAACTATTTTTAGAATTGGAGGAGAGGTCGATGTTTATAACGACATAAGGATATATGCACTAGATAATTGTGCATAAAGGTCCCTTTGTTTGGTCTTGATGTCTGTCTTTAGTTTTACCAAATTAGTATCAGTACTTATTGCTGGTTAAAAAAAATAATGAAAGATGTATTTTTTAAATATATTAAGTGATTTCAATGTATAGAAGCGTATTAGTAACAAACGTTTCTTTATTAAAAGTGAAAATAATAATATTTTTTTACAAATTGTATTTGTATTATAGATGGTTGTGGATCTACTCTTTCGTCAAAAATAATAAAGATTGTGTCAAAAGAGAAAACATGTGAAATGTACTTTGAGAGCATCAGGGTCATGAGAATACTACAACCAGCAATGGTAATAACATGAAAATGTAAAATATAAAATGAAGGAAAGTACTTCAAGAGGAACAGTGAGTGGGACAAAAAACACATCTTCAGTTTTTATGATTTACAATGAATCAACCTGGAATGGAGTCATCAGGGTGTCCTGCAAGTCCCCCTGACCCTTTCTAAAACTTGTCAGAGTTAGAGTCTGCCTTTGTATCTGGGTGCTGACCGGCCTCCACTCATTAGGTCTCGTCTATTCCATCCCGTAGAGATGGTAGGCGAGACTTATAGTAAGCGTTTCAAAAAGACTACCCACTGCGGATCACGTACAGTTCATGTCAGCCAGGCGCGTGCACAGGAATTCGCTCCCCCTACCCCTCCCCCTACCACAAAGCAAGACAAGACAAGAACATCAAAGCGACCGCTGCCGCTCTGATTCCATTTGCCACCAGCCACTTCACGCGCTCCGCAGGTCATAAACAGGACCATTTGCTTGTGAATCGGAATGCTGGCATGGTTGCCTCACCCCAACTCCTGCATTCCATACCCAACTCACTTCTGTCCCTCATGCAGAATTCTCCTTTCTATCCAGCTCAGCTAACTTGCTGCTATGCTTCATTTTCTCTAACCACGCTTCTGTCTGTTCAGCCTCACACGGTCTCTCTTGGTCTCGCCTCTCTGCGCCCCCCATCCCGGCATCCCCTCCCTCCCTTTCTTTCATTCTTTGCTCCCCTTCTCTCTCTAAAACACGCCCCCTCTTCATGTCATATCTTCTGGCTTCGCGTTCTCTCTCACACCATGTCTTCTTTCTCACTCTCGCTCTGTCTCACACACTCTCTTCTGTCTCTCACTCTCACACTCTTCTGTCTCTCGCTCTGTATCACACACTCTCTTCTGTCTCTCGCTCTCTCTCACACTCTCCTGTCTCTCGCTCTCTCAAACACTTCCATTTTCTTGTTTCCGCTTTAGTTACATTATTTCACTTGTTTTCATGCGTGAGTAGTGGGCAATTATTACCAGACAGTTTTTACCCCTCGATTTAAACATAATTTCAGGGTAACACCACCTCAAAACAACGGGCACACACACCAACTATTGCTTGGCGAGTACAAAACCTCAGAGTCAGTAGTCACGCTATGCACAGACACAAACAGTCAAGCTATTCCTCAGTGTGTACTTAACCTCTCAGTCACGCTCTGCACGGCACAGGCATTCAGAGGGAGCATGCCTTCTGGGCTCTGGGAGTATAAAGGCTGGGCCCGGGAGGTTCGCGTGTATTAGTGGACCTGCCAGCTCTCATCAGTTTTAGAGTAATCCAGTGTTTTTTTCTGAAGGTTTCCGTTTAGCCTATTTTTATTAGGCACGCTCCAACGTGTATTAAATATATTTCTTTAAAATGCTTTTAGCAAGGGATGACGGACTCAACTAAAATTATAATTGTATCTGTTAATATCTGTGGGCTCAATGACGCAACCAAAAGGCAGAAGATAGCACAAGGTCTGCGTTCACTTGCCCCGGATCTAATTTGTCACCAAGAGACACACATTGAAGGGTCCAAGACACAATTGCTAAATTCACTAGGGTACAAAGTAGTAGGAGCCACAACACAGGGGGCAAAAGTGAAAGGGTAGGGGTCTTAGCCAGTCAAAGGCTGGCGCTTCAGATAGATAGGGTTAAATCTGACACCCTTGGGAGATGGGTGATAGCAGGCCGCACAGTGGCAGCCAACAGTCCTTTCACGCTATGCTCCATATACGGGAGTAATCAGGATGACCCGGGGGTAATTGATTGGGTATCTGGGGAATTAGCGCATTGGAATACCCCTATCCTATTATGTGGTGATCTGAACTTAAACCTACCCAGTGATTGGCAGGCAGACAAACACTGGAAGTACACAGAGACAAGGTGTTCAGTGCCATGCTGAACCTAATTGAGACGCATGGGCTGGTAGACGTATGGGCCGAAATAAGGCCTAAACAAGAGGGTTTTACTTGTTTTCTGCACCACATGCTTCACTTACAAGAATTGATTATTTTTTTATATCTTCCTCGCTGATTAATCATTCTCACATTGAGATCTCACCTCGGATTTTATCAGACCACAATCCTTTAACTCTAACTCTCCATGGTCTAATAAACAAGAGTACTAACTCAAATTGGACTTTTGAAAAAGCCCTTTTATACGATGCAAAACATATTAAGTATATGCATAAGTGGGTTGAGGAATTTTTCACAATAAACCTTGACTCAGCCCCACTTTTGACTGTTTGGGACGCGTTCAAGGCCGGTGTTAGAGGTGAGACGAACAATAGTTACTTAACTGTAATCTGTGGTTCTCCAGTATTGGTGTCTTTCATAGAATAACATGCCTGAATCATTCCCAGTCGTCGGAGTGGGAGTCCCACGGTATATAAAAAAGCAATATTATGCCTGTAATAACCAAAAAATCTTAGTAATAACCAACCAGGAAGTAAAGTAGCCCTCAGCTACAGGAGCAAAAGCTCCCACACTCATGACTATCCTAGTCATTTTGTATAGACCAAACTGCAGCCAATCAGGCGATAGCACCCACCAGAATGTTCTCCCCAGAGGCTCAGGCTCTCAAATTTTCACGCACAGGAGTGAAACCAACATAATTGCCTGAGTAAGCCTCTGAGGGGAGGTGGGCGGGTGCATGTGAATCTATGAAAGACACCAATACTGGAGAACCACAGATTACAGGTAAGTAACTATTGTTCTTCTCCACTATTGGGGTGTCTTTCATAGATTCACATGCCCGAATCAGAGTAGATAGCAGTACAAGAAAAAACATTATGCTCGTAAGACGCTTACAGTATACAGCAGATATGCAAGTAAGGTAATAACCAATAACATGTTAGAAGCGTCTGAACAAGAGCATAGAGGAGGAGGGAGAACAGAGGCTCACCTTATTTGAAAAGATTGCGTAGAACTGCTCTTCCCACTGAAGCATCTGCATCACTTGCTGAATCCAGGCAGTAGTGTCTTGTAAAAGTGTGCCTGCTGGACCACGTTGCAGCTCTGTAGATTTGTAGCAGGGGCACAGCAGCGAATAGAGCGATGTAAGAGGACACCGCCCTAGTAGAATGCGCTCTTGGTACAGACTGCAAGGGTCTTCCTGCCTGTTGATGACATAGCCCAATTGCTGACGAGACCCATCTGGCTATAGTCTGCTTGGATACCGCGCAGCCTTGGCGCAGTCTTTCATATGCCACAAACAATTGGTCTGTCTTGCGAACAGTTGCCGTTCTTTGAAGATAGAACCTGAGACATCTCCTGATGTCTAAAGAGTGTAAAGCTCTTTCAGCCGGTGATTGTGGATTTGGAAAGAAATGTCTTGAGGATCACTGGCTCATTTAAGTGAAAATCCGATGGTACTTTGGGCATGTACCTAGGATTGGTACGTAGCACCAGAGAGTCTGAGGTAAATTGTAAGAAAGGCGATTTTGAAGTGAATGCTTGAATGTCACTGACCCTTCTAGCTGATGTTAAAGCCAATAGCAAAGAGACCTTCCAAGTAAGAAAGTTGAGATCAATCTTATGAATGGGTTCAAAGGGGTGACGCATGAGTTGAGCTAGCACCACGTTCAAATGCCAAGATGGAGGTGGCCGTCGAATTGGAGGAAACATCCGAAATAGTCCTTTAAAAAATTGCTGGATTATTCTTGAAGAAAACAGAGTTTGTTCCGTCCTGACGGAATCTGGAAATGGCTGCCAGGAATACCTTTAGGGTCGAATGTGCCAAACTCGATCTAGCCAAATGCAGGAAGAAAGGCAACATTTGGTCTGGTCTAGCATGAATAGGATGCAGATCAGCAGCTTGACACCAGGCACAAAAATGCTTCCACTTGAGCTTGTAGGTCTTAATCGTTGACGGCGCTCTGGCATTAGCGAGAACTTCTTGACAATCTTGAGGAATGTCTAAGTTGGCAAACTCATTGTGTTGAGGAGCCAGGCTGATAATTTCAACGAAACTGGGTCCGGATGTTACACTTGGCCTTCTTGGATTGTTAGGATATTCAGTATTTGAGGCAGCTGTATCGGTCTGCACTCCGAGAGGAGGAGCAGCTCAGTGAACCAATATTGTCGGGGCCACCTTAGAGCTATCAGGATTAGACGACATGGCTGTCTCCTCATCTTCCTGATGACCTTGGGAATCAAAGGAATCGGCGGAAAAGCGTACGCAAATATCCGACACCAGTTCATCGAAAGGGCATCCCTGCATGAGTCCTTTTGGGGAATCCAGCTTGCAAAGCGTGGGCATTTCCGGTTCTGATTCGTCGCAAATAAATCCAGGTTGGGATGACCCCACTCTTGGAATATGTGATCCAAGGTTGGTTGATGTAGCTCCCATTCGTGATTGCCTGCAGCAGACCTGCTGAGGGAATCTGCCAGTACATTTGCAACCCCTGGGACATGGACCGCCGACAGATTGATGTTGTGATCCAGGGCCCAATTCCAAATCTCTTGTGTCTGATGGGATAATCGGGCCAACCTTGTGCCTCCCTGTTTGTTCAGGTAGTGCATGCTGGTTGTGTTGTCCGTTCGAATTAGAACCGTAGAGTCCTCTAAAATTGCTTGAAAGGATTTCAGGGCGAGAAAAATGGCTCGCAACTCTAAGAGGTTTGTAGGAGGGTGGATACCCGACTATGGTTACCCCCAACTTTTTGCCTGGTGTTTTGCTGGTTTTCCGACTTAGTTGACCTGGGACCCTGCTATTCAGGGCCCCAGGCCTACTGCTCTCTCTGTAAAATGGATTCCATGTACCTTAGGTACATATCTAATTGGATACTGAGTCACCTTATCAGTCCCTGTACACTGTACCTTAGGTACCCAGGGCATAGGTGTACCCAGGGCCTACCAGGGGCTGCAGCATGTATTATGCCACTCCTAGCTGGCCATCCAAATCTGACACAACTGGCTGCACGACAGCTGGGGCAAGGTGGTGTAATCACCCTTTGCTTTAGATGTAGTATACCTATATCTAACCCTAAAATGGACACATGTATTCCTAACAGTCACTCCTATGGCAGGCCTTATCAATCCTGAAGGCAGAGTGCTTGGAATTATGTGAGATGGTGCTCTGGCATGAGCTGAGCCCGTTTGCAGCTTGCGGAACCAAGTCCTAATAGTTGTTCCATGATAACGCGTACCATATACTCTTAAGTGCATTATAATCCTCGCGGTTATTTGCCAACTCTGGTATCGCTTTATCAAAACATGTCTAGTAAGGTGTCATACGAATTGGAATACTAACCCCTCGCCAATTCTGGCGATGGGGTTAGCATTCCACCCTTCTAGAGGGACACGAAATGTATGTAACTGTGAACCCCGGTTAAAGTTAACTCGAGCCTCAGCATCACAAAATGGATGCTGCCGCCACAGACACAAGTCTGACCTCCTGCTGCTGGGAGTCCTTCCAGCGAGGAGAGCTTGGACAAAGGGTTTCCTGTCAGGGGCGGTGCTAGCACCATCCCAGACAGGGTTTTGTGTATCCTAGGTAGGAGCGGGGACCCTTCCAAATTAGATCATCTTTGAATCCTGAAACTACTTTCTACGAAAGGAACTCGAAACTTCTTCTTAAGATTTCTCCCTTGTGACTAAGGAGTAGTCACCCTGCAGCAGCAGGCACCAACTAAGTATCTTGCGGTTTGCTGAAACGTCCTTCCTCCGGAACCAGACTGCCCAGCTCGACGAGACCCGGACTCCCTGCCCTCTCTGACCTCAACCTGCCTCTACGGCACAGCTGAGAACCGTAGGTGCGACGAGACCAGAGGACCCGGCGACCATCAGAACCAGCACGACACTGACCTAGCACGACCACCGAGGGACCCTTGAGTGGGTGCACTGGGGTAAGAAAAGCCCCATTCTGAAGGACAATTTTTTGAGGTATTTGTTGAGGGCACGCAGGTCGAGGATGGGACGCCATTCCCCCGACTTCTTGCGAATTAGGAAAAATCTCAAATAAAATCCTTTTCCTCTTTGATGTGGTTACCCTCTCGATTGCTCCTTTTCTAATCATAGAATATATTTGGGAAAACAGCTCCTTGAGATGAGCTGGTGGTGGTCCCTTTGGGGGAGAATTTAGAGGGGCTTTGACGAATTCCAGAATGTGACCTCTGGATACCACATCCAGGACCCCTCTGTCCGTGGTAATCTTGGACCAATTTGAGTAATGTAGGGATATTCTTCCTCCAATTTGCTTCAGGTTGGGTAAAAGTGGTGGCAGGATGTTTGTCTCACTTGCTTTTGTTGTTGTCTCTTCCTCGATTAGAGGTTTTTCCTATTGACTGAGAGTAGTTGTTCCTCTTTTGACCATACGTTTGTTGTCGGTATGGTTGGAATCTTTGGTTACCCTGTGAGTTGTTATAGGAACGCTGCTGTGAGAAACCTCCTCTGTTAGAGAAATTGCCTCTTCCTCTTGCTCCACGAAAGGAAGATTTACGAAACTGAAGAGAGCCCAAGGACCGTGCAGTCTCAGTATCCTTCTTTATGGCTTGTAAAGCCTCATCCACATGTTGTCCAAAAAGGAACTCTCCATCGTAAGCCATGTCAATGATCTTAGACTGACCTCCAGGCGAAAGGATGTAGATTTCAACCATCCCTGTCTTCTCAAAACAGCTGCACCCGCTAGCTGTCTGAAACCTGTGGCAGCCACGTCCACTGCAGCATCAATAATTTCTGATGACACACATTCTCCCTCTTGCAAAATCTTCTTGGCTTCAGATCGATCAGGCTCTGAAAGCTTTTCAATATACGGTGATATGTCTGACCACATCTGTCTGTCATACCTCCCAAGTATTGCAAGGGAGTTCGCGACACGGACAGTAGTTGCCGCAATAGTAGAGACTTTCTTTCCTATTGTGTCAAGGCGCCTTCCCTCCCTATCCGGGGGAGCAGTGACTTGTGTAGACGGATTTTTGGTTCTCTCCTGAGCCCCATGGGCAACCACAGAATCCGTTTTTGCCTGGCCAATAAGGCATGCTGGTGACTTGTTAGGCGCCCTATACTTTTTATCTACCCGAGATAGAACTGCAGGTAGAGAATCTGGCGTCGCCATTATCTTTAGCCCTTCCTTCCAGATAAAATCAATAATCGGAATGGATTAACTTTATTTTTGTGGTAAGTCTTTAAAATCATACAAAAAACACTCATCCTGCTTCGCTTCCATTGTGATGAGGAACCTCTTCGTTGCCCTTCCCATGATTTGGTGGAAGGTTGCGATGTCCACCGGTGAAGAATCCGCCGTAGGTTGGCCAACTGGAGAAGGAGTTTGTGCCTGATACTCATCCCACTCCGACAATACTGACTTGTCGTCTACCTCGCCTTCCTCTCGTTCTTCTTCTTCCTAAGAATTATCATCCTGCGTATGATGAGATGACCCTGGCGAAGAAGCTATTACAGGCCGTATCTCCGTAGTTGGCAGCGGAGAAGCCGGTCTTGGAGGCCTTAGCGTTGCCGTAGATGTTCTTGGCACCGGCATAGAGAGGTAAGAATCACCTGATTCTGATGGTGGAAAACAATGATAATAATCGCTTAGCATATATTGAAGATTATTCAACAGGTCTAAAGGCATTTGTGTGGTAGGCGCAGACACAGGAGACTGACCAGAGGGCTCAAGGAATTGTTCCTCCTCATCTTGTTCTTCACCCTGAAGTTTATTAAGCAGCTCAGATGGGCTTCTGGCTGCACGGAAAGTGTCATCTTCATAGGATTCCTCTTCCTCAGAATCTAGTAATTTTTCTGGTAATTTCAATGGAAACAGAGTTGTCAAAGATGAACCACGCTTTTCCAAGAGTGAAGCTGTTGTAGACGGTGAAGGCAGAGGTATTTCAGATGGCTTGGATGACCAAACTTGTATTTCCATACAGGTTGACAGTGGGGGCGTCGACGGTGAAAAAGCTGTATCTGGCTGAGAAACAAGAATCTTCGTAGACGGTATGTCCGTCGACGGTAACATTGTCGTCGACGGGGGTGTCTTTTTCTTCATCGACGATGACGTCGTCGACGGAAGCGCCTTCTTCGTCGACGAGGAGGTCGTCGACTGGAGTATTTTCTTCGTCGACGAGGAGGTAGTCGATGGTAGGGCTAACTTCGTCGACGGCAAGATGTTCGTCGACGTTCGAGTCGACGGAGTACCCGTCGACGGTACCGTCAAGATTCTCGTCGACGGTGGGACGTCGACGGTAGATGGCACTATCTTCGACGACGAGATAGGTCGAACTTGGACATGAACCAGAGTCGACGGTGACGAGGCTGTAGACATCACCATAGCTGGTTTTCGTGAGAAGAAAAGTCACCGTAGATGTTGAAGAGGTGGCTACATGAAGAGATGGCGACGGTGAAGCTGTATTTGACGCTGAAGTGGTCAAAGGAACAGCCTGAGGTAAAATCTTTTGAGTAGCTGTCTTGGAAGTTGTAGATTTTCCAGCTTTCTTTGAGAGCGTACTAGGACCAGATTTAATAGGTGGAGAAGCCTTTTTTGAAGTAGAAGGCACGCCAGAATCCTGAGAGGATTGGGCTTTTCTCAACACCTTCGCCCCAGTAGAAGCTAACAACCTCAGCTTTCCTCTTCCTAGAGGATACAGAAGACCCCGAGGCGATGCTCCCTACCTCAGAAACGGGGTTATCTTTGTCCTTTATCCTCTGGAGCCACAGGAGAAGACAACCCTCTCTGTCCTTGAGGGTTTTCTGAGGAAAAGTTCTGCAGACTTTACACTCCTTTGCCTCATGATCTGGATACAGACAATATATACATTTCTTGTGAGGATCCTCCTTGAACAGCCTTAGCTTTCCACAGGAATCACAAGCCCTAAAAAGGGATTTAGAAGTAGACTTCTTTAGAAGGTAAAAAACCAACCAAAGTAAGAAGAAACTGAGCAGAGCTCGGTGAGACTCCCTTCATACGACGTGCGGTAGAAAATCTGAGAGCCTGAGCCTCTGGGGAGAACATTCTGGTGGGTGCTGTCGCCTGATTGGCTGCAGTTTGGTCTATACAAAATGACTAGTATAGTCATGAGTGTGGGAGATTTTGCTCCTGTAGCTGAGGGCTACTTTACTTCCTGTTTGGTTATTACTAAGGTTTTTTGGTTATTACAGGCAAAATATTGCTTTTTTATATACCGTGGGACTCCCACTCCGACGGCGGGGAATGATTCAGGCATGTTAATCTATGAAAGACACCAATACTGGAGAACCACAGATTACAGTTAAGTAACTATTGTTCGTCTCACCTCTAACACCGGCCTTGAACGAGTCCCAAACAGTCAAAAGTGGGGCTGAGTCAAGGTTTATTGTGAAAAATTCCTTAATCCACTTCTGCATATACTTAATATATTTTGCATCGTATAAAAGGGCTTTTTCAAAAGTCGAATTTGAGTTAGTACTCTTGTTTATTAGACATTGGAGAGTTAGAGTTAAAGGATTGTGGTCTATACAAAATGACTAGGATAGTCATGAGTGTGGGAGCTTTTGCTCCTGTAGCTGAGGGCTACTTTACTTCTTGGTTGGTTATTACTAAGGTTTTTTGGTTATTACAGGCATATTATTGCTTTTTCATATAGTGTGGGACTCCCACTCCGATGACGGGGAATGATTTAGGCGTGTGAATCTATGAAAGACACCCCAATACTGGAGAACCTTAGCTTTTCCATCAGTAAAAGTAAGAAGGAAAAAAAAAAGTCCAAGATTTGCAAGATAAGCTGACAAAAGAAGAAACAAAGCTAGCCCAGGCAATCAAAATAGGGGGAGAGATAGTGGCAACACAACATACAATAGCAGCTGTGAAGGCAGAGATAGGGACAATCTTCTTAGAGAGGATAGCTTCTAAATGGGCCGCAACCAGAGGGAGAATTTATGAATGCGGTGAACAGATAGGACACCAGTTGGAACTAGCCATCAGACAACAATCCTCAATTAACACAATTACGGCAATTAACACCAACCTGAAAAAACCCACGAAAGACCCGGGAGAGATATACAAAGCCTTTGAGGGATTTTATAGAGATCTATACACTGAGAAGGACGTTAGACGATAGAAGAGAAGATACAAGACATAGCGTCATATTTGGACCCCATACCCATAACTAAACTCTCCTCACTAGAACAGGAACTAATGGAGCACACTCCTAACTGGGAGGAAATACTGGGTGCTCTTAAGGCCTTACGTGATGGCAAGGCGACAGGTCTAGACGGCATTCCGGCAGAATTTTATAAGGTGTTTGAATTGCAGATTAAAGAGGTTTTTGAGCTAATGATCGTCTCAGTTTATAACGGCGCTCCCCCTCCTGCTTCATGGTCTTTGGCAAAGATTGTAATTTTTGCAAAAAAGGATAAGTCCCCACTTGAAATATCTTCATATCGGCCAATTACACTAATAAACACGGATTCCAAGATTTTTTCTAAAATATTGGCCACTAGAATATCCCAAAATATACAGAATTTGGTCTCAAAATAGCAGCATGGGTTTATCCCAAAAAAAGGAACCACGGAACATATTCGAAGAACCATCATGCTGTTTGACGCAGCAAATGTAGCAGGAGACCCGACTGGTTTAAAATTGCTGGATGCCAAAAAGGCTTTCGATCGGGTCTCCTGGTACTTCTTATGGGAAGTGCTAGGTCGGGCAGGGTTTGGCCCAAATATGCTGCAAGCGATCCAGGCTTTATATAAGACGCCAAAGACCAGAATAATGGTAAACGGGAAACTAACAGAGCCAATAGACATTTCGTGAGGGACAAGGCAGGGCTGCCCCTGCTCTCCACTGCTGTTCGCCCTTTTTATCAACCCTCTTATCCCTAGAATATAAACTAATCCTGAGATTCCAGCAGTCGTCAGGCATGGCATTAGCACTAAAATCATGGCTAATGCTCATGATTTAGCAATCATCACTCCGGATCCTAAAAATGCCATTGAAGCTTTGGAGTGGGAAGCTCAGCAATTTAGGATACTCTCAGGGTATGCACTAAACAAAAATCAAGACACAGATAATACTGAATGATAAACTCACATGGCAGGATAGTCGAGTCACCCCTAAAGCAAAATATCTGGGTGTGACTATCAAGGCCAACATAGATTTAATAGTGGAAGAAAATCTGATCCCACTATCGATAGATACCAAGAAGGCTCTTAAGAAAATCGATAATTTGCATCTAACCATTATTGAACGGTGCAATGTAGTTAAGATGACCTACTTCCCAAAGCTTCTGTATTTTTTAAGGACTACCCCTCTGAAATTTAACAATAAAATCCTTCATCTAATCGAATAAATCTACAGCCAGTTTATATGGTCTTTTTCAAATACGAGAAGGTCATACATACTGCTCTCATTGCCCAAGGAGAGAGGAGGATGGGCGGTGCCAAATCTTAAGTTATACTGCTGGGCAACTTGGCTGCAGTATAGTTCATTCTTAATCCGTGATGAGGTAGAAGACAAGACAATAGGTCTATCGTCCCCCTACAAAGTCTTATATGGGGAAGACCGCAGGGGGTGTCTCTGGAGGCAACTTGAATTAGGCTACTATAAGCGTATCAGGTTTAAGACACTAAGTAATGCATATTGAGTTTTTAAAATTTTCTGAAACTTTTTGGCCTTGGCAGACTAAACTACTATACTCCTACTAAACATAATCCAATGCTTCCTTCACTATTCAGCAATTCTTATTTCCAGAATTGGCATAACGGAGGTGTGACTAAACTAGGGGATTTAGTTACTTCAAACGGGATTCGATCCTTCTCGGATCTTAACACCCAATTCTTGCTTGATGAAAATCAGCGTTTCCATTATATAGCAGTCAGAAATTTCTTGAGCCGTAAGACCGGTGGCTTAGCCGGGTTAGATAAAATAGGATTGATTGATAAAATTCAGGAGAATAGACCCTTGTGGATTGGGGCAATATACACTATCCTGAATGAGAAGATGCCGGGTGATTTGGGGAAAATAGATACCAAATGGCAATTAAAGTTAAATGTCAGTCAGAATTTCTTTAGTAGAGCTCTGAAATTAGCCCATAAATACCTACTGTCCACCAAATTACAGCCCAGTTCTACAAATTAGGATTCTTCCTCTATATCACCCGGACAAAATAGCGAAGTGGGGAAATGATAATGGCACCCTTTGTCCCAGATGCAAAGAATTCTCGGCTGACCAGGTCCATATGTTCGCAACATGCCCAAATTTGATAACACTTCTAGAACAAATTCAGAGATTTTTGGGAATAGTATTGGGACAGAATTTACAATTAACTCCGTCATTAGTCTTATTGGGGCTGGATGACACCTCACATGTTGGCGAGCCTCTGATTTTTGCGGCCATGACTATCTACAGGATATGTATTGCTGCACACTGGAAGGATCCTAATCCCCCGTCATTTTCACAGTGGCAGGCAAGATTATTGGCAACGTGTAAATTAGAATTGGCAATCTATTCCAAAAAAGACATACGAGGTAAAAAAAAAACGGGCTGGAAGTCTGGGACCTCATGGGCAAATGGATCAATGGGGTGTAGTCTGTATGTAACTCATTGATTTGTCTATCTGCCTTTATTTGCTGGGTCTTGTTTTCGTCTGTGTAATTATACGTAGAATTTTGTCTTTTCTTTCTTTCCTCTTTTTCCTTATCCAAACCCTTGCCCTGGTATACTTCCCTGTGACTTTTCTTTTTTTTCCTCCTTCTTCTAATGTCTGTTTTCCTTTCTCTTCTTTTTTTCTTTAAAAGTACTCGATATAACAAATATTTTGAGACTTTCTGCTTCCTACCCTATTGGGGTAGTTTATTTTATAAGGTTGTGTCTGCCCATTTAATTAAAAAATAGAGGGTAATGTAGTGGTGGTGCCCAGGGGGTGGGTGGGGGGTCGGGGGGGTCGGGGGATGGGGTTCCTTTGGTCAATTGTGATGTTAACTTTTGTACTTTGGTTTTTTCTTAAATAAAACATTTTTTTTTTTTTATTGTAATGGGTTTTTTTTCGCTGCAGGACCTTACCTTTGCTTTTATGTATGTGTACTTTTTTAGGCTATAATCTAACACAATGGATACTATGTTCATAACTCTGATACCGGCAGCCAAGATTTACTCTGATAATGGGTAACTGGGGATTTCCACAAGCGACCAGAAACCCGGCCCCCTCCATTGGTCAGTCACATGAACTAGTCGTGGAAGCAGGACAGCTTAGATGAACATGGCAGCAAGTAATTTGCCAGTAGAAAATACCCCAAATTTGGTTGCATAACCCCCCTCCTGCTTCCCAACTCCCTCTCCCCCGATATACTTACATTTGGTATCTTACTTGCTCGCATCACATCCTGTTCTTACAACTGTCATGCACATGTAGTTGTATTAGCAAACTAAAAGATATCTTTCAAGTGATTAACTGAAGGGTCATTTTAGAATTCAATATTAAATGTATAGTGAGTCCCTAGAATGCATCCAATTCTGCATATTGTCTGAGGGAATGTAACAAATCTTAATGAAGTGATATCCGAAGGATGGAAAAAAAGGTGCAATATGGGAAAATAAATTACATAAAACTATGGAAGCCTGGCAGTAGGGAATACCAAAAATAAAAGCTACAGGGGGCGTATTTCAAAGGAAAGAGTATCCCACTTCTGATGGAACCCCTGTTGTAAGGTTTTTTTCCCCACTTATTTTTTCCTTAAAAACTGTCTATTTTGCAGACATTCTGAGAACAGTTACTCAGACGAGGGCCTCAAATTTCAATTAAACCAGGACCCATGCATCTTTCAACTAGACACTCACAGGCGCACAGCACTCGACTGGGAAACTCCTTTTCCACAGTGAACCCTGATTCAACTTTTCCTCAACAAGGTCTCTTTAAACTCCCTATCAGCCAAATCAGTCGGGGCGCTCTGGCTCCCCTGCATGCCTTCCTGGATGGTTAACACCACACTCTTCTTACCCTTCTGTATTCCACCAGTTTCCCACTTGAAAGATCACTGTTTTCTATTCTTGCACAGGCTCACAAACACCAGGTTTGCCATATTTCCTCCAAAGCTCAACAATTCTTGGCACTAGCCACATGCCCTTTTGACCCTCGGCTAAACCTGCCCTTTCTGTTTAAACCCTCTGGTCTCCCAAGGGCTTCTCCCAGCTCTTGTTTTTGTTTTGTTTGTCCTCAGACATTCCTGCAGCTGTTACTTCTCCAGTGAGACAAAGTCATTTCCTCCTTTCCTGCCCTCCCTGTTTCTTTCCCTGTGTCCACCCTCTGTCGTGCTCCCTTCCTCTGCCCTCTCCTTCTTTCCCTCGCTCCCTAATCTAAAGCCTCTCTTTTCCTTCCCTCTATTCACTCTTCCATTCTACTCTTCCCTCCAACGTCTCTTTCCTCTATATACCAATTTATTTCATTCGTAGCTGTGTTCTCTTTTCCCCTTCCCCTCTTCATTCCCTCCACTGGTCTCTCCTCTTTTCCACCCATTATTCTTCCTTTAAATGAAAACAAGTTACTTACCTGTAACTTTAGTTCTCCAGTATTGGTATCTTTCATAGATTCACATGCCTGAATCATTCCCCGTCGTCGAGACGGGAGTCTCCGGTATATAAAAAAGCAGTGCTTAGTAGTATAGCAAACTGAAAAGAGGCCTAGGCCCATTTCCCTTTTGCAACCCATAGCCTTTGTTATGTAAAAAAGGCCCAAACTTTTCCCTGAACCAATCAGAGCTCCTCACCCTCTAGAACACTCCTGAGAGAACCTTCTGCCCCTCAGATTTTTCGCGCACTTGTGCATATAACACACTTCTTGTGCTAAATCCGAGGTGAGCCTCTCAGGGGAGGAGGGTGGGTGCATGTGAATCTATGAAAGATACCAATACTGGAGAACTAAAGTTACAGGTAAGTAACTTGTTTTCTTACTCCAGTATTGGATCTTTCATAGATTCACATGCCTGAATCAGAATAGCGAGCAGTGAAAAAACAAAGCACATTTTCCTGATACATTACATAATCATGCAATACCATTAGAAAATGAGGCATAATCTCATATACACATATACATACTTATATAAAATGTGACTTTGTAAACAAGAGATTATGGATGGAGGGATGTAAGAAAGGCTCACCGTTACTGGATGGTATTCCGCAGTACCGCCTCTCCCACTGCCGCATCCGATTCTGCGGCTGCCTCCAAGCAGTAGCGCCTGGTGACGGTGTGCGTAGATGCCCAGGTTGCTGCTCGGCAGATATCCTGGATTGGCACTCCTCCAAACAGTGCAGTGGATGTGGCCACCGCCCTCGTGGAATGGGCACGGACTCGTGCATTTAAAGGCTTTCCAGCATCGTGATGACAGTAGACAATCTCACTGGAAATCCATCTGGCAATTCCCCTCTTTGACAGAGGGAAACCTTTCCTGGGTGCGCTGAAGGCGACGAATAACTGGGAAGACTTGCGGAACGCCTTAGTTTCTTTCAAGTTAAATTTCATACATCTCTAAACGTCCAGCGAGTGCAATACTCGTTCTGCCACTGTCGATGGATGAGGAAAGAAACGTTTCAACACCAATGGTTCGTTCAAATGAAAATCAGTTGGCACCTTCGGAATGAACTTCGGGTTTGTCCTGAGAATCATTCTATCCTCCTGAAACTGTAAGAAAGGCTCCTGAATCGTGAGCGCTTGTAGTTCACCTACTCTTCTCGCTGAAGTCAATGCACTGATAAGAGCAACTTTCCAGGACAAGAACTTCAGGTCTGCCCAGTGTATCGGCTCAAACGGTGGTTTCATCAATTGAGAAAGTATAACACTCAGATTCCATAATGGTGGTGGGGAGGCTTTACTGAAGGAAAGACTCTAAATATCCCCTTCATAAATTGTTTGATAGTCCTTGAGGACCATAAAGATGGGCCTGATGATGACCTCCTGTAGCGGGATAACACAGCCAAATGCCCCTTGATGGAGGCGTGTGCTAATCGTGACTTTGCTAACAGCAGAATGTAAGGTATAATTTGATGAGGTGCAGCAGTAAGATTATGAACATCATGTCTTTTACACCACTGACAAAACCTCTTCCATATCATCCTGTAGGTTTTGTTCGTACTCTCCGCTCTGGCCTTGGACAGGATCTCCCTACATTTGTGTGATATGTTCAGATGGCTAAACTCATAGTGTTTAGGAGAAAGGCTGCTAATCGCAAAGATGTTGGGTCCGGATGGAGCACTTGTCCCTTGGACCTTGTTAGAAGCGATGGAATAAGGCGCAACCGAATTTGACGGTCCTCTGACAGCAGCAGTTCCGTGAACCAGTGTTGTCCGGGCCACCACGGTGCTACTAGGATCAGCCTGCACGGCTCTTTCTTGATCTTCACCAGTACGCGGGTGGGAAGAGGAATTGGAGGAAAACCATAGGCCAAGATGCCGGACCATGCCATGGAAAACGCATTCCCTCAAGATCCCTTCTGGGGAAGCCAGCTTGCGAAGTACTGGCATTTTCTGTTTTCCCTTGTAGCGAAGAGGTCTACTATCGGTGTTCCCCATCTTCGAAAGACGCTGTCCAGGATCCCCTGGTCTAGCTCCCATTAGTGGCAGGACAATGTTAGCCTGCTGAGAGTATCCACCTTGACGTTTTGATCCCCCGGGAGGTGGTCTGCTGCCAATGATATTCCTTGCTGAAGAGCCCATTCCCATATCTCCTGGGCTTCCTGAGACCGGGAGAGAGATCTCGTTCCCCCTTGCATGTTCACATAATGTATTGCCGTAGTGTTGTCTGTTCTTACCAACACCGGCGAACCTCTTATCCTTGGCAGAAAAGCCAGTAATGCCAAGCGGATCATTCTGAGCTCCAGCAGATTTATGTGTAACTGCAGCTCCTGTGCCTTCCAACGACCGCTGACTTGAAGGTCCTGAAGGAAAACTCCCCATCTTTCTAACGACGCATCCGTCGTTACCACTAGCGGAGCCGCTCTTGCCAGAAACGTCAGTCCTTGAGACACATTAGCTTTTTGTGTCCACCACTTTGCTGCCTGTATCATCACTAGTGCCACCCGTATTGCATCGTCGAAGGATCCCTCCTCCTGATGCCATTGAAGATCGATCTATTTCTGCCATAGTCTCATCCTTAGCTTGTAGCAAGGTACCAGGGGAATACAAGAGGACATCGTGCCCAGCAAGGATTTGTACCTGCGGACTGAAAGAGACTTTCTTTTTACCAACTCTTGGAAGAGGGGCACAATCCTCAGTTGTCTTTCCTCGGAGGGAAACGCTTTGTTGCATTCCGTGTCCAATATTGCCCCCAGAAATGTCGCTGGAGTCAGACACTATATAAAGATTAATGGTCCTCCGGCTACTGCCAATCGAAGATACAGTTTAAAGGAAGGATGAAGGGGATGTGAAAAATAAGCATCCTGTAAGCCTAGAGTGGTAATATGATCCCTTGGGTTTAAGAGTAGCCGAATGTCTAGGGACAGACTTTAGAAAAAATTGCTTCTTATGGTAAGTATTCAGAACTCTCGGGCCTAGAATAGGGCGCTATTGCAGGGCATTCTTCCGAACTGGGAAGAAACACAGGAGTAAAAAACCTTTTTGTTTTTGGAAGATCGGCACCGGTTCTATTGCTCCCTTTCGGAGCATTGTCCGAATCTCCAAACGCATCTGAGTTAGATGTTTTTAGTCTCTTGACTTGTCTGCAGTGTTGGAAGGAGGGAATTGAAGAAAACTGAAGAGTGTGTGAATTTTAGTATATTGAAGCCCATCTGTCTGCTATCTTCTGTCCACAATATAGATGGGAAGCAACTCTCCCACCCATGAAACTCATGGAGAGGAAAAGCAACATGCAGCCAGATCCTGGAGGTTGTCATTGTCTTTAACCAATTTTTTTTTTTTTTTTTTTTTTTTTTCTGATGAACTCCTAGTCCTCTAGGAGCAGACTTTGTATAGTTCCTTGTTTGTTGTAACTCCTATTGTTGACAATATGGTTGTGATGATGAGGAATAACAGGGGTTATCTTCCCTTGTTGATAACTCTCTTTGTAGGATGATTGGCCTCCTTTCCAGTCGCCTCGGAAAGGCACCTAACGGTATCATAGTGTACCCAGGGTATTGGTATTCCCTTTGATACCTTGAAATGCCTCATCCACCTGTTTCCCAATAAACCTTCTCCATCGAAAAGGAGATTCAGGATCCTAATTTTGGACTTCTGGTCTTAAGGCAGTCGACCTTAACCACGTCTGACTCGTTAGCACCGTCGCTCGCCTCATGTCTAATGTTCTCTAGGAAGAGATCCAGGTTAGGCGCCATATTGCACCATATATGCTTGTATTAACTGCCCAGAATAGCAAGGGCATTATCTGCTTTGCCTAAGAGAACAGACATGGATGAGAATCTCTGTCTTGCGTTGTCCAAGCATCTCCCCTCCCTGTTCGGAGGTGTTGATATAGGTGCAGAGGGATTCTTAGATTCCTGTTGCGCCACTTGCTAATACACGAAATAAGATTTTGGATGGTTTTGAATGGCTACATGAAATCGTATAAGAAGCAATCCGTTCGTATTGTCGACATAGGAAGCTAGAATCTCTCGCAGCTGTTTCCATTATATTATGGAATCTGCGGAGAATCCACCCGTCCTGGTGAGGGAGATGCGGGAGATGGATTCAAGCAATCATCCCATTTTTTGTTGGGATCTGTTATTTCTCCCTCTTCCTGGTCATCCTCATCTGTGGTGACCGGATTCTGGTGGTGTATTATTCGAGGAGTTGCCAGCCTACCTTCTTGTTGTGACGCCCTGTTTCTAACTGGAATTGTAGGGATGGGATTTCCTGAGCAGCTGGTGCCGGCGGAAACCTCTTTCCATAGTCTGCCAGCATAAACTGCAGATCTATCATCATGAAGCATGGCATTCCAACCATTCCTTCCTGGCACTCATGGAGATAGTGCTGTTGCTGTGGTACTCCCCATATCACTCCTCACAGTCCTTCTTCTCATACTTCACATGTAATTGTGAGGGACTAATAGCGTATTCCAAAAGGTTCTTTTCCTATGAATCCTGCTCTTGAAGCAGTTGCTGATGATTTCTAATCTTGGAATTTTCCTCGGCGAGCCCGTTGAGGAGATTGTCATCATCGACACCAGGTATAAAGAGCTATCCGTCGTCGACGACATAGTCACCGTTGCTGGTGACCTCGTCCTCGACATAGTCGTCGTCGCTGCTGTCTCGTAGACGACCACCGTCGTCGACGGCCATCGTAGACAGCCATCGTAGACGACCACCGTCGTCGACGACCCTCGTAGACGACCACCGTCGTAGACGACCACCGTCGTCGACGGCCATCGTAGACAGCCATCGTAGACGACCACCGTCGTCGACGACCCTCGTAGACGACCACCGTCGTCGACGACCCTCGTAGACGACCACCGTCGTCGACGACCCTCGTAGACGACCACCGTCGTCGACGACCCTCGTAGACGACCACCGTCGTCGACGACCCTCGTAGACGACCACCGTCGTCGACGGCCATCGTAGACAGCCATCGTCGTCGACGGCCATCGTGGACGACCACCGTCGTCGACGGCCATCGTAGACGACCGCCATCGTCGACGACCACCATCGTCGACGACCATCGTAGACAACCACCGTCGTCGACGACCATCGTAGACGGCCACCGTCGTCGACGACCATCGTAGACGACCACCGTCGTCGACGGCCATTGTAGACGACACCGTCGTCGACGGCCATTGTAGATGACACCGTCGTAGACGACCACTGTCGTCGACGACCCTCGTAGACGACCACCGTCGTCGACGGCCATCGTAGACAGCCATCGTAGACAACCACTGTCGTCGACGACGATCGTAGACGACCACTGTCGTAGACGACCACCGTCGTAGACGACCACCGTCGTAGACGATGCCGCCGTTGACGGAGAGGCTGCCTTAGTCTTTACCTCAGAGGTATAAAAGACTGCTTCATGAAGGGTTCTTTGACCAGAGGAAGTGATTTTGACGGCTCAGAAGTCGTCTTTTTAACATGATCTTACCCCAAAAGCATGTCCTTTCTTCTCCTTTTCCACAGAGTGAGGAGATTTTGAAGGACTGCGCCCATAAGACCCATGAGTGGTCTTTTTGAGGGCCTTCTCAGGACGTTCCCCTGAGGAATGAGTTTGAGGAGATTTTTATCTCTTATGAGATCTCCTACATGTTGAGGACGCCGCCTCATCACTGTCACTGGGGAAAACCTCCTTTCTGGCCTTAGCGTTTGACACCCTATTAAAAGGCGCCCTCCACGACCTCTCAGAACTTACTTGAAAAAATGCGATATATCTTGCGGTCTGTGGCCTGCGGGTATAGACAGTAAATTTAGTCAGTGTGAGGTTCATCGGTGTAGTGCAACCTCTTGGAACAAGTTGTACAGGCTCTAAATGATCCTTTCTTCTCCATTCCAGACATTCCTTAAAGAATGTATTTGAAGATAATCCATAGTAGAACAGAATCCAGAAGAATTCCTAAGAACAAAGTTCTTTAAAGAAGTTAAAAAACACAGAGTTTGAGCAGAGCTCAAAGGAGACTCCCTAGCACAACGTGCGGTAGAAAAATCTGAGGGGCAGAAGGTTCTCTCAGGAGTGTTCTAGAGGGTGAGGAGCTCTGATTGGTTCAGGGAAAAGTTTGGGCCTTTTTTACATAACAAAGGCTATGGGTTGCAAAAGGGAAATGGGCCTAGGCCTCTTTTCAGTTTGCTATACTACTAAGCACTGCTTTTTTATATACCGGAGACTCCCGTCTCGACGACGGGGAATGATTCAGGCATGTGAATCTATGAAAGATCCAATACTGGAGTAACCTTTCTTTTCCAGATTCCTCCCTCCCTCCCTCACACTTCTCATCTCCCTCTAAGACTGTACTTCTCTACACCACCCTCACTGCCCCGCTTCTCTCCATCGCATCCCCCCCCCTGCCCTCCCTCTCGCTCTTTCTCTCCTCCTCTCACACTGCCAGACTCCTGGCCACCGGTGAACTAAGATGCTCCCAGCCGAGCACTGGACCCAGTGGAGCCAGCCACAGTCCATCCATCACTCTTATCAGTGGCCATGTGGCAGCTCGGTGGACCCTGACATCAAGAGGAGGGGGACCTGCGGGGTTAGGCGGGAGGAGGCTGGTGGAGACAGGGAGAGTTATTAAGGTGATAAGCAGCCATTACAAACAACAACAACAACTGTCCGGACTGGTAACTTCAAAGAAACGTTGCATAATGTATGTAGGCCAGGAATGTAAACAGTCAACGATACAATGCAATGCTATGCAATAATGCTTTATTGGCATTACCGAAGGTCCAAGGATTGCCAAAGCTATACATTAGAAAACTGCACCTAGCCGGGCGATACGTGTGCACGGGAGCTGCATCCTCGTCCCACGCCTTGTGTCCGTTACTAATGGCTTTGCGCCAGCATTGCTTGACGGCTGGAAATCCAGCCTGGAGCTTTGCATCACTTCTCGAGGTCCTTATTTGGAGCACAGTCTCCTGTTCCGGGGGAACCTCTATGGGGGAAGCGCTTTCAGTCAGGAGCAACACACACACAACCCCACACACACACACATACCCACACACAGACAACCACACACACAACCCACACACACACTGCCCCCTCACACGCTGCCCCCTCACACGCTGCCCCCTCACACGCTGCCCCCTCACACGCTGGCCCCTCACACGCTGCCCCCTCACACGCTGGCCCCTCACACGCTGCCCCCTCACACGCTGCCCCCTCACACGCTGCCCCCTCACACGCTGCCCCCTTACATGCTGCCCCCTCACATGCTGCCCCCTCACACACTGCCCCCTCACACATTGCCCCCTCACACACTGCCCCCTCACACATTGCCCCATCACACCCCCCACACACACACAACCGCCCCACACACAACCCCCCCCCCACACACACACACAACCACACACAACCACACACACATCAGGATAGCAAAATATAGCATAGCAAAACAAAACATAGCATAACAAAACATAGCCTAGCATAACAAAACATAGCATAACAAAACATAGCATAGCATAACAAAACATAGTATAGCATAACAAAACATAGCATAGCATAACAAAACATAGCATAGCATAACAAAACATTGCATAGCATAACAAAAAAGCATAGCGTCACAAAACATAGCATAGCATAACAAAACAAAGCAAAGCATAACAAAACATAGCATAAGAAAGCATAGCATAACATAACAAAGCATACCATACCAAAACATAGCATAGCAAAACAAAGCATAGCATAATAAAACACAACAAAACATAGCATAGCAAAACATAACATGGCATAACAAAGCATAGCATAACAAAACATAGCATACCAAACAACAAAACATAGCATAACAAAACATAGCATAGCAAAACAAAGCATAACATAGCATAGCATAACAAAACATAGCATAGCATAACAAAACATAGCTTAGCATAACAAAGCATTGCATAGCATAGCATAACAAATCAAAGCATAGGATAGCAAAACATAGCATTGCATAACAAAACAAAAAATAGGATAGCAAAACAAAACATTGCATAGCATACAGCATCACTCCGCACCACCACAGCATCACTCAGGGGCACCACAACATCACTATGTGCAACCACACCATCACTGAACGCCACAGCATCACTCGTTCGCCCCCACAACATCACTCAGCACCACCACATCATCAATCTATGCTACCATTCAACAACAACTGGTTCAAATATGTTCTCTCAATGTTTCAAGCTTTATTACAAATGTCACAAAAAGATGTTAATATTTCACTTCTGTTCTTGGATTTTCGTCACAATAAAATACACTAAACAAAATCTTCACAAAAGTTATTTACAAAAGTTTAAGCTATTGCCATTATAAATTACAATAACTTTAATTTAAGTATTAATTATTAACAAAAAATAAAAGCCATTATTATTTGTAATATCAATACATCTAAGTCACGTAAATACAACACATATCGCATTACAAATGTTATAGGTGTCACATTTGCGAAAGTTAAAACCATTGGCATTGTAAATGACGAAGCTATTAATTTAGCTATTTTCAAAACCAACACATAAATACAAAATGTGTCATTTACAATACCAATAGCTCAAACTTTCCTAATGCGAGACCTATTGCATTGCAAATGCTTGGTCGCAGCCCACCAAATAGTGCAGCTGTCCGCATTTGCTAAATGTATCTTGGGGACTTCAGAAAGTTGATATAAGAATGCATACTTCGTGGTGTGTAACTCGTGTTTTTTTGCTTTCCATTTGCTGGCTTTTTTTGCTTCAGACTGTCCAGGTTCAGTTTGTCCCTCGCCTTGCATAAACCATATTTAAGGTATTCTTCCATGAACTCGTTTTCTGTAAACAGGCTGTTAAATCTTGTTCTTATCTTGTAGTGTTTGCTGGAAGTTCAAAGACCGAGGTCAAACGTCAGGCACTGTCTTTACCTTCTGAGTGCTCCTTTTCTGTAAACCGGCCCGTAAATCATGTTCTTATCTCCTCACATTTGCTGTGCATTCAAAGACTGAGGTCAAATGTCAGGCACTGTTTTCCAAGGGCGCTTGTTTACTTTTCTTTCTCTGACTTCAAAGTGAGAGGATTTATGAGACAATCTTGCTGGATAACGGAAGTAGGTAGGATAGACTTTTTCTAGCAAACAACAACATTTAAATTAACTGTGTAAGTATTTCAGAATATATCAATCAGAATTAAAAACATAAATGAAGGATTTTTTTATATCCGAAGTGTGTGGAAACAAATACTTTAATATGAACAAAACACGTTATTACACTGAGGTGATGCAATTTCCACACATTTTTGTCTGTGCATAGTATAATTGTATTACTAAAAGTGTATGCTTATGCACATGTAATGGTCATTGCAATTGAAAATGTGTTTTCTGTAATGGCAGTGTGCTACCACACCCTGCACACTCCACACTACTCAACTTCACTCTACTTAGCACCACTCTACTTTACACCACTCCACTGCACTCTGTGCCACTGCACTCTAACTCCACTATGCCCCACTACACTCTACTCCACTCCACTCTGCATCACTGCACTTAACTCCACTCTACGCCACTTCACACTACATCTATCTACTCTACCCTGTATCGCTCTACTCTATGCCAATGCACTCTTCGCCACCCTACTCTACACCATTCCAGGCTAGGACACACAAATCTACTATGGACAACTCCACTTTATGCCACTGTACTCTATAGCACTGCACTCTATGCCAATGCACTTTACTATAACATTCAACTCTATACACTTGCACTCTACGTCAGTCCACTGTACGCCACTCTATTCTACTCTGCATCACTGCATCCTATGCCATTGCACCCTACACCACTTTACTCTACGCCAGTCCTCTCTATGCTACTCTACGCAACTGAACTTTACCCTGCACTATTCAACTCTATGCTACTTCACTCTACTCAAACTATCTCAACTGCATTCTACGACACCCCACTCCTTCAGCACCACTCCAATTTATGCCACTGCAATCTATGACACTTTACTCTTAACTACGGCACTCTGGGCCACTACACTATACTCTGCAGCCCTGTACTCTACGCAACTGCTCTCTAAGCCACTCTTCACCACTTCACTCTGACACTATTCTGCAAAACTCCACTCTACTCCACTCTAAGCCACGGCATGCTATGCCAATCAACTCTACTCTTCGCCATTCCACTCTACAAAACTCCACGCCACTCTCCTCTACGCCACTAACTTTTAGCCATGCTGAACAGCTCAAAGGCGAGAACTGTTGGCTTTGTCAATGCTTGTCTGGAAAAGCACATGATAAATATCTCGGACGCCTGGCTAAATGACAACATTTTAAGCCAGTAGCTCAGGGTCAGTTTCGGAGCAAGACTGCTCATCATGCATGAGAGGGAATCGTGAGACGTTGGTGCAGCAGCTGCTTTCTATGTTGGAGGCTGCATAAGAAACAAAGAAGCAGTCCGATCTATAGGGAATTAAAGGATTCCTCGGAGCAGATGCCTCTGATAGTGCCAGTTACATGTCTGATACAAAAAACAAAGTATTCTCTTAACCCATATGGAAGCTTGGCATCCATCACCCTGCTGGTACCTTTAGTAAATGTAAAAAGAATGGATGGATGGATTCAACCCAGATTTCTTGACTGGGGTGAATGTTTGATTTGTTCTGTATTCTGTCCATCATTTATGCCTCTTTTGGTTTCTCTCCCTAAGTGCGCCGGGTATGCCCAGACGTAAGTACCCGGCTCACTGTGCCACTAGCCTACATGCCAACATTTTAGGACAGTGACGTGGGAGATTTACAATAAAAAAAAAATCGGGAGAATGAAAATTCCCCATTGACTTCTATTATAGAAAATGCAATTTCAGGCGGGAGCCAGCTCAAATGAAGTCATTTTGAATTGGGTCTATTGGCATGTATGCACTAGGTTTAAACTGGGGTGGTATGGTGAGCAAAAGAACAATGGATTTAACCCAGCTCCCTTGACTGGGGTTGAATGTTGATTTTTGGGTCATTCCGTCCATCATTTGTGTCTCTTTTTGTACCTTTGGTACTCACATCACCCTGCTCCTATTCTCAATAACCGCTTATCTTACTTCTATCCACTGTATCTCTCCCCTGCTGCTACCTCTGGCACTCACATCACCCTGCTCCTCACCTGGGTATCCTTGATCAGGCTCCTATACCTGGCATTCCTTGCTGTACTCAGGTTCTTGGTACTCCCTAACCCTGCTCCTAAAGTTTGGTACCTCGAGCCCTGCTCTCGCCTGTGGGGCCCCTTCCATGCTTCTAGCATCAGTAGCATCCTTCTAGCTTGTTTATACGGCGCCTCTCCCTGCTTTTATTACTACACTCCATTGCTCAGTCTCTGGCCTCTGCTTACATACTCCTCAGCAGTCCCTTGCAGTTTTTGTCCTGCGCCCATCGCTGGAGGTCCATCCCGCACTCCTCTACAGCACTATTTGTACATGATTTACCACAGCGGCAGCCCTTCGCTCGGTGCTCGCCCATGCCACGGCTACCCGTGGCGGGGGTACCGTCCTTGAACTTGCTGCCCCTATCCTTGCCAAGCTACTCTGGCCGGGTGGTACCTGCCCTGGCATCGACCTCCTCCCATGCGCCCCAGCGGCTCCTGGCAGCTCAGGTTTGCCAGGCGCCTTCTGCAGTCCTCTCGGGCTGCAATGTCAGCAGAGGGGCAGGGCCGAGCCGGGTTAAATCCATAGCAAGACGCTGCGGTGCCAGGGATGCTGCACTGCAGACTCCTCCAGCCGGAGGACACCGCAGTCAGCTGCCTTCTTTACCTATTAAAGATGCACGGAGGAGCGAGCGGCTTCTCCAGGACACCCCCCTACGAGGCTCGGCACTGCAGCACGCCATAAAACTGAAAAAAACACAAGGCTGACTGCGGCTTGCCCCAATAAGTTAATGAGGCGCTGTCAAGTGCCAGGAAGTCAGGCTGGGCGCCCGCTCACCCGCCCGCCGTAAAACTCATGTAGGCGGGTACAGTGCGGGTGGGGAGCCCTGCCAAGGGCTCCTCATTAGTGGCACGCGCACTGTTTGTGGTGATGTTCACCAGCTGCAGAGCGTGACGCGGGGCCAGGTGGGGCATTGCCTGCAGACAGGAAGTGCTACAGGAGACGGGCAGCCAAAAGCCAAGCTCCGGCAGGGAGACAGAGGGAAGGCGTGGAGAGGGGATGCTTGTATAAAAGGTGCTCAGGGAGAAGAGTGAAGCCCGAGAGGTGAAGGGCAACGAAGGAATAAAAGGTGCGCATGGACAAGTGAAGGGAGAAAAGGCAGCATGAGGGGGGGGGCGGGGGGAGATGGGGGGGGGGAGGGAGAGAGGCAAGATTAGGGCAAAGGAGGGATGAATGTACTCAAGAAGAAGAAAGGAGCACGGGGGGGGGGGGGGTAACAACCGCAAGAGAAGGCGTGATAAATGTGGAGAGAAAGACGGCGAGTTAAGCGGGAGAATGGAGCAGGAGGAAGATCAAAAGGAATGGAACAGAGAAAGCCTAGAGGAGGAAAAAGCACACAAGTAGGGGGACTAGAGAAGTGGTAGAACGGATGCTGAAGGGAGTGGTGGGCAGAAAGGGGCAAGTGTAGCACGAATGTTTGGACTGTGGTTTGTTTTAATCCCCTCTGAGTGAATCCCCTGTTCGACTTTTCACTCTAATACTGGATGTGCGCCATCGTAGCAGTCAAGGCCGGCTTTAGTGCTGGTGGCGCCCGGTGCACCAATCGCCATTGCTTGTTGGCGCCCCCCAAAACCGCCTTCTCCATGGATTCCCTCACTACCACCCTTTAAACTGACCCTCAAGCCTCCTTAACCACGCATTCTCACATGCATTTCTGCATGCAGGCCTTTCATGACAAGTAATAGCTCACTGACCTATATTAGGATTTTAAATTATAAACTGCAAGTAACAAAAACATCTCTTTGACAAAAACAGTAATCTACTTAACTATTGAAGTTATATGCACGTTTTGATTTGCATGGCAAATGTGCTTTGCAGCTTATACCCTCTGTGCTACCTTATGATCAGTCAAAACTTTCACTGGGCAAAACTCCTTCTCTCTGCAGAGTCATCTTGACATTTTTATTGGTGACAGAAAAATGTTAGAGACAAGGAAAGCTGCAGCAGGTGCTTTTAATTCCATCATATATTTGAGAAAATCTCCTCCACCCCTATTGAAGTCAGTGCGTGGCACCACCCTAAAGCCAGTCGTGGCAGTATGAGATTAGTGGGGATGAGTAACAAAAAGGACCCCAGCTTCCAGGAATGACCATCCTTACTCGGCTCTTTGATGGCAGACTGTCTAGATGGTGGCAGCATACTGACTGTACCCAAGTGGAGGCAAACTGGCAATTAAACTAAATCCGCATAGGCCTTCACAAGAGACCCAGCTGACCCCAGCAGGAGAGTGTGTGCAATACGTTAAGCTGCATAGGAACTGAAACCCTTTGCACACAGCCCCCTTTCTTATATGCAAGTGGTAGGCACTGGTACTCATTTTGAGAACCAGGATTTATTTTTCATCATCAGACTTTGAACAAGAGAGTGCACAGTAGAAAAGAGAGAAAGAATAAAAGGAAAAACGACAGGGAAACAGTAACAATGGGGAAATTCCGTGTTACTTAACTCGCAAGACAAATGGAAAAACAGGACGTGTAGGGTGGTTAGAGAGTAATGGGGTGGAATCAAGATTAGGTAGATCTGGCTCAGCAACCCCAAGATTTTTAAAACTTTATCAAGTATTTATTTTTACAAAGTACACACTGCCCCCAGAAGACTTAACACACCATGTTTACCCTAAACAAGCACGCTCCAATTTCTCAGTTAAAACGCCTGCAAAATGTCCTCTTCTCTGAGTGAGAATTGAACATTGTGTATCTGGAATGATACTTGGAGTAATAATTTACCTTGATGCAATGAACCTAAAAACATGTGAATAATAACATGGAATAAATATTCGTGATTATCAAGGATATCACAGAATGAACTAAACTTATTGGATTATTTTGTTTAAAACGTTTCGTGCGTTTTCAGAGGTTGTGCCTAGAGAGCTGACACTCACACTGGGTGTCACGGACCGTTTACTGGTTACCACACTTCTGTCAGGAAGTGATATCTCTAGTGCACGCCACAAATTTTCATTTGGATTAACAGTGGTGTGCGTAATCCCAATAACCCTTTCCTCTTCTCTGAGTGGGCAGAGACATCTGAGCTTGAAAAAATGATCCCTTCTGATGTGCTCCCAATCAGATTTTCGAAGACCGGCACACAAATCATCTTGAGTGGTTGAAAGTTCCCTGCAAGATCTTCAGGGTGTGGAAGGGTTTTCTGCAAAACAAGCGACTGTGGACCCTGTCCTGCTTTATGCCAGTCATCTCACTGTTCTGCCATAGGAGTTGCCATCCGAGTCACTAGTGCACGATAGCAAGACTTTATTGCATACATTTAAAAATTATTTATAATTAAGAAAAGAGTAGCCAAGTCCTGGGAGCTGCCATCCGAGTCAGTGCTTGTAAGGTACCCTTCTCCTGAAAGGGCTCCTCTCTATATCCCCTTTCTCGACTGTGGCACAGACACCCCACCTGGGTCAAAGTTGAGCTAAGAAACGTGATCCATGCAATACGTCACTGAGGTCCACCACTGAGATTCTATTATCAAACAGTTAGTCTGTCCCTACCCATAGACCTTTGGTCCTTTGTAGCTCCTTCAGCTGCTAAGTCCAACCATACAGGGGTAAGATGGAGGCTATTCAGAAGAAAAACATAGCCAGAACCATCCAGATCAAAGCTACAGCCTCACAGGGGCACCAAACTGCAAGAACAGCTTTGAAAATTCTACCTACAACTACCAGCAACTGAGAAACAGGCCATCTTTGTATCTCCACTAACCATGAGATGCATGAACACATAGTTATTCATGCTAAAAAATTTGAAAAAGACTGGTGCCCTCCATGTCCACAACTGGGGTGGGCACCATAAACAACCACTATAATGCATTTTAGAAAGACTATCACTGCTAGCACCAAGATACAACATACAAAGATGTATTTAGCACCAAATGTGGGGTCTCTCCGAACAGGCACCCTTTGTTGTACCAAATCCATCCTGCCCATGACAAGCAAAGAACAAAGATACGGGTCCATGTTATATATCAGTGTCCCCTAACTGAAGGGCCGTGAAACCTGGAGGCACATAGAAACATGGTATGAAGAAGACACCTTCCACAGATTAGTTAAGGTTTTCAAAGCATTAATTCAGGGCCACAACAGGAGCACAATCATCCTCAGCTGGCCTGTGGAAACTCTGTTAACTGACAAACATAGAATGTGCAAATGAAAAAGTCCTAGAACCATAGTAACATTCCAATTCTATAAAGTAAACAATACATCTTCCCTCACACATTACAACTAAAATAAAACACATTGATGCATGCTGGTCCTTGATCATGGAGGGCCTTGTAAACATGTATCATCATCTTGAATTGGCATCTTTTCTGGACTGGATGGGGAGCCAGTGGAGGTCTCGGAGGTAACAGGTTATGTGGGTCCATTTGGGGAGGTTGAGGATGAGTCTGGAAGCTGAGTACTGTATCATCTGGAGTCACATCAGAGGCGGATGGTGATTCCTGCGTAGAGCGCGTTTGCAGTGGTCCAGTCAGCTGGTGACTAGGGCTTGGGTGATGGTTTTTCTGGTGTCGATAGGGAGCCATCTGAAGATCTTCCGGAGCATGCGAAAGGTGTGGAAGCAGGCAGAGGCGACTGTTTTGATCTGGTGTTTCATGGCAAATTTGCTGTCCAGGATGATGCCAAGGTTGCAGGTGTGGTCTGTCAGTGTGGGGATGGATCAGAGTTTGGAAGATCTGAGACATTCAGATCCAGAGAACCTAGCTAGCTATTAGGACATTACACCATTGGGTCTGTCTTTTCTTTTTAAAAAACAAAAAATCTATTAAGACAGGGAAAGAAATAGTTGAGGGGACTATAAAGAAAACATTTTCTTTCCCTGTCTTAATAGATTTTTTGTTTTTTAAAAAGAAAAGACAGACCCAATGGTGTAATGTCCTAATAGCTATCTAGGTTCTCTGGATCTGAATGTCTCAGATCTTTTCTGTAAACTCAGTGCTGTGGAGGGCGAACCTAGCTATTGTTTTTCCTCTACCTCCCCCCTTTTTCGAATAGTGTCAGAGTTTGGAAGGCCAGAAGATGTCGTTCCATGGGGAGGTGCTGTTTCCAAAGATCAGCACTTCAGTTTTGTCTGTGTTGATCTTTAGGCAGATGGTCTTCGTCCATTCAGTGACGCTCTTCATGCACTTGTGGAAGTTGGTTCTGGTGGTGGAGAGGCCCTCTGCGAGCAAGAGGAGGAGCTAGGTGTCATCTGAGTAGGAAATTATGTTGAGGTCATGGGTTCTGACGATGTTGGCCTGGGGCGTTGTGTAGGTGTTGAACAAGGTGGGGCTGTGGGATGAACCTTGCGGGAAGTCGCAGATAAAGCTCTTGGGTCCCGATATGAAGGGTTGTAGGATGATTCCCTGGGTACTTCCTGTGAGGAAGGATGCAATCCACTTTCGGGCCTCTCCCAGGATTACAATGTGGCGGAGTCTCTTGATGGAGGTGTAGTGGGATACAGTGTCAAATGCTGCTTAGGTCGAGGAGGATCAGGGATGCTGTCTTCCCCCAGTTGAGTAGAGTTCTGAAGTCGTCAGTGGCAGCAATCAGGGTGGTCTCAGTGCTGTGACTGGTGCTGAAGCTGGGCTGGGAGGTGTCTAGCAGGTTGTTGTTCTCCAGGTGTTCTTTGAGTGGTTGTTGATGACCTTCAAGGACTTTGGTGGGGAAGAGAGCCAAGAGATTTGGGGGGGTAAGTTCTTGAACTTCTCCAACTTCTTTCTTCCTCCACAAATTAACTAGGGTTGGATACAACACTCGATCTCCACCTCCCAACCTAGAGGAACCCTCACATCTTGAAGAACACAACTCATCATCTGTCATTAACATAGAACAACTACACTTCTCCGCCTCACATTTTCCCCCTCTTTAGCATAAAGCAAAACTCCTATGACTCCACGTTTTACCATTCTCCTAAACCGCTAAATTCCTATGAATCTCCTTGATCTTAAATGGATCCTTACATTTGGTTAAACCTCCTCACACACAGCCAGACTTGACCATGACCCAATCACCAACCTTTAACTGTTCACACCTCCTAATAAATTCACCCTTCTTCACACACTCATTTCTTCAAAGATGCTGAAATAAACTTCATACCAGGGATTCTCCAAGGTATTTATCCAAAAAGATTCTTCTGAGTAACATCTTGCAACATAGCGCAATACAACCAAACCATGTCAGACACCATCCAAATTATCAATACACTCCATTTGAATTGCACCCTTAACCAGTCTACGGGCCCGCTCAACAATACCATTACACTGTGGGTTTTATAAATCTGTTCCTATTGTGCTTCACAGCACAACTTGAAAAATATTTTTGCATTTCATCAGAAGTGAATTGGGTCCCATTATCTGTAATGATTATAGACGGAAAGCCCTCTTCAGAGAAGATCCATTTTAGAGGAGATCCATTTTAAATTCTGAATTGTCGCCTTGGTAATAATCTCTCTAATGAATTTTACTATCAACTATTTAAAATGTACATCCACCAAGACCATGGCAAATCTAATATCACTTTTAAAGTCATTTATAAGCCTAATAAAATCCAGGCACACAGTATGCCATGGTTTGCCAGGATCCTCAATATGACCAACCTCAGACTGAACTCCCACTCTTAATCTTTTCTCCCCTTCTTTACACACTCCACAATTCTCCACTCAAATGGTAACTTGGTCATCCATATCTAGCCATCATAACTCCACTTTGAGTCTCTTCTTCATAAGTGTCTGACCCAAGTGCATTTCATGTACCAAATTTTTTAACTTCGGACATAAACCCACCGAGCTACAAACCTTTCACCCCTCATCAATAACATATCTCCACACATCATTTGAATCAGTACTTTAATATAAAGTCACAGTTAAATTGATAAGAATCTCTCACCCGCCACCCAACAAGAAAAGACACTTAACCTCCTTAAGCATAGTACCCAATTCCATTTCATGCATCCACTCTTCAGAAGTAAAAGACCCATTGCCCAAAGCTACCACATCCTGTAGAGACACAACAACCACTTCACTCTCTCTGGCAATGACCACTGATCCATCAACAGATCTCCAGTCCACAGACAAACGAGACATACAGTCTGCTTGAGAATTTTTCCAATTCCAGATGTGCTACAAAATATAACAATGTTCTTTTACCTTGGCTGCTTATCTAGCCAGTCATGCTGAACCTTTAAAAGCTCCACCTGTGAGCTAAACCTTAACAAAAGTTTTATGATCAATGCGTAGTAGGAGTGTGTTCCCCAAAAATAAGTATGAAAGTACTCTCCATGCAGCCGCTAAGGCTTCACGTTCAATAACAGAGAAGTTCAGTTTGGAACTCATGAGAGTGGGTGTAGGGATGAGCACCCAGGCTGAAGCTCTGTAGGGCTGCCCTCACAGTGGCAGCTGGATAAAGGGGGGAATCCTCTTCTATGGGACAGGGTGGAGGGAGAGCTTGGGTGGGTGATGTGGGGTGGGAAGGGAAAGGGGGGGGGAAGGGAGCAAAAAAAATCATCACTAGGGCACTGTTGGTTTAGGGCAAGTGGAAGGTTTTTAGCTTCCATTTTATTTCTTTCAAAGGCAATATACTAGGGATCATTATATTGGAGGTGGTAGAGGGGGACCCATTTAAAAGTCAGACATTTTAATCATGAATCAGGTTAAATGTATGGTTTGGAATGTGGCTGGTCTCAATAGCACAATTAAGCAACAGCTAGTCTGCGAGGAGTTGCGAATGTACCAACCTCAGCTGGTTATTGTAACAGATACACACATTGCTTACAAAGACCGAAGCATGTTAAAACATTTAGGGTACGAAATTATTATATGCACCACTCAATCAGTATCTATAAAAGGAGTAGCCATTTTAAAAGATAAAAGGTTTAATTGCAGAGTGCTAAAAAGTCAATCTGACCAACAAGGGTGCTGGGCACTTGCACAGCTCGAGGAGGGGAGCAAAATATTTGTAGTCTGTGCAATATATGGTTCTAATGTGGATAACCCTGCTATTTTTGAATATCTCAGCTTAGAACTGTTGAACTGGGAGGGTGAAAGATTGATTATGGGGGATTTTAAATGTGTCATAGATTATGGCATAGGTTCTTCTGGAAAATGTCGTACTCTAAGAATGCTTAAGACGCGTCCTGCTATACTTCAAATGGCAAGGCTTCAGTCTGTTAAAGATGTATGGAGAAACATATATCCGACAATACCAGGCTACACATACTTTTCGGCCCCTCACAAGTCTTATTCCAGGATAGACATGGTTTGGGTGTCAAATGGTCTAATCAGAACATCAGACATAGAAATATGCCCTCTCGTTACATAAGACCACAACCCTATTATTTTAGTGTCGATGTAGAGAAGAGGGAGATCAGGCCATTCTCTTTTCCTAGATATTTGTTGACAGACCGTGATTATTTGGATAACATGGCCCGGGAATTGGAGGAATTTTTTAGAGTAAATACAGGTACAGCATCACCAATAATTGTGTGGGATGCAATGAAAGTGTTTGCTCGTGGCATTACACAAAAATATATCTATGTACAGAATAAGAAGCGTAAAAATGAAATGGAGTCTTTGGTGCACACTTTGCATTATCTTCAGATGCAGCATGTGGAGGCAGTAAATAAAGATCAGACGACTCAAGACACTCTGCTCCTATCATTAATAGATGCTAGAATGCTAGTGAAGAATTTCTTCAGGGATAAAATGGCAGCCAGTTATAGTAAACACCGTTTAGAAAGATATGAATATGGGGAACATATAGGACAGGTACTTGCCTATCAGACTGCAGAGGTGAAGGCTAAAACCAGGATAAGCGCTATAAGGGGCATAGATGGGCATCTGCATACTAAATCTTCTGCTATTTTAGATCAATTTCTTTTGTTTTACCAAAAGCTCTACTCGCTCACATGGGCATCGAATCAAGAAGAAATACTAGGTTACATTGAGGACAGCGGTATCTCAGTAGCAGATGTTGATGAAGCAGCTATATTAGAGGAGACAGTTTGAGTAGAAGAAGTGGAATTGGCGCTATCAGCATTACCAAACGGGAAGGCGGCTGGAGATGTTTTGCAGCCGTTAGAATTTTATAAATCTTTTAAAAGGGTATTGCCTTTGCCTTAATGCAGGGTAATACAATTTGTGGCAATTAGTGGGCAGGTACTGGAGTCGTGGAACATGACACAAATTGTGTTTTTTTTTAAAAAAGGGCAAACCATCAACAGAATGCGGATCATATCGGCCCATTTCCTTATTAATACGGACGCCAAGCTATTTTCAAAAATCTTGGCTACTCGCCTGGCACCACTCATGCCACGTTTAGTCTCGGATATACAGCATGGGTTTATTATGGGGAGGGACACTACTGCCCACGTCAATATGGCAATTTGAACATTTTATTTTGCAGATAAGAAAGGGATTGATTTTGGCATGATACTTCTAGATGACGAAATGTCCTACGACCGGGTTAGGTGGGATTTCTTATGGGCCGTACTGGTCAAGATCGCCTTCGTATCTCAGTTTCGGTCCTGGGTACAGGCTCTATACTGTAATCCAAAGGCTAAATTGTCATATGGGGGGCTTCGATCCCTCCCATTTCAGATCTTGTGTGGGACTAGGCAGGGCTGCCCCTTGTCCCCATTACTTTTTGCTCTGTATATAGAGCCATTTTTACGTACTTTATAAACTTGTACACAAATTAAGTCATTGGAAGCCGATATTTCAAAACTTAAGATTACGGCATATGCTGATGACATCGCAGTCTACACAGTTAACCCGGGGGAGGTCGTGATAAGTATTAAGGAAGAAGCAGAGAAATTCGGTAATGTTGCAGGCTAAAAATTGAATGCTGATAAAGCTCAAGTGCTTAATACAGTTGGGATTCAAAATCTTATTACTATGCCTTGTACTACTGTGACCTATTTGGGGGGTAAAGATAACGGCTAAAATCAACCAGATTATCGACAAATTATGCACCACTCTTGAAAGAAACTACTAAACTGTTAAATATTTGGCATAAGCTCCCTGTAGGCCTGCTAGGCAGGTGTAACCTGATCAAAATTTAAATTCTCCCTAAATTTTTATTTTTGTTCCGGTCTATTCCTTTGAAAGTCCCTAATATATTCTTTTAAAAACTTGAAGGGATTTTTAGCAGCTTTATATGGGGATATGAAAAACCTAGAAGGGCGATAGAGCTGCTTAAATCTACATTTGATAAAGGCGGACATGGTTTCCCAGATTTTAAAATTTCTTTTTGGGCTTCCTTTACGGGATGGTTTCCCAGCCTGCTCGGTTTGGATCAGACAGATTCAGTGTTTGGGTTTATTTTAGGGAATCAGAGGGACAAGTTCCTATATGGAATTAGAGACCTAAATTATTTCAAACGAGTAAAGTTCAAGACCGTTAAAGATACTGTTTATATTTGGCAAGCAATGTCTGCTAGGTGCAATTTACCAACATTTCATAAAAATATCCATTGTGGGGCAATCCCATTCTTCCTGAGGTGTTTCATGATCAAGCAGGTAAATCTTGGGCGAATTTTGGAGTAACTTGCTTGGGTGATATGTATAATGACAGAGGAATTAAATCATTTGAAAATTTACGTTTAGCTTATAAACTTCAGGCCCATTTTTTTTTAATATCTACAGATCGGAGACTATCTAGTCTCCAATTCGGAGGCAAAATAAATAATGCACAAGTGTTTGGGATTGTATATATGGGGGGGGTCTAAACCTCTGATAGGGTCAATGTACGCTAATTTACATAGTTTTAGACCAGACGGTAATGAGAAACTAGAAGAAGGCTGGAGTCAAACTTTGGGGATAATGGTTTTACCTAGAATGATTAAACAGGTTTTAGGTTATGTTAAGGATTCGGGTCACTCGGTTAGTTTGCAACTCCAGCAACTATGTATTACTTGCATGTTGTACTACACCCCGGCTAGAATAGCTAAATGGGCCCAGGGAAACAATACGGGGGGATAAGGTAAATTGCCCTAAATGTGGGCTATACGCTGCTAATTTGAAACATATGTTCATTGATTACCCAGAATTGAGGGGTTATTGGCAGAAAATTGAACAAATACTCCACTCTAAACTAAGGTTGGACCATCCACTCTCTGACCTTGAAATTATGTTGGAGTACAAGGATGATAATCCAGCAGTGGCACGTCTTTTTTTCAATCTTGATGGCTGCTGCTAGGTTGACTATCGCCAGGGAATGGGTCTCTGCTACACCACCTGTGGCAGAGGATTGGTGGGCGATCATTAGAGATACCTATGACTTAGAGGCAGGCTTGGCAAAGGCAAGGGGTATTCGCTCGTTAGTCAAGCTAGACGTGCTATGTGGACCACTGGCTTTTGATAGAATAATATAGCTAGTATTTGTTTAATATGAAATAAGTTGTGTCTCCTTTTAACCTCTCCGTATTTGTTATTATGATTTTAAGGGTTTGGGGGGGGGTTTCCCCCCTCTTTTTCTGTCTATTTTGTATTTTCTTTGCCTGATGTATAAACCATAAAACCTCCAGCTTATGTTTATTATATTAATATGCCCTTTCTGATGAAAAATAAAAATTGTTTAAAAAAAAAAGGAACATCGTGAGAGAAGATCATGCAAAAGCCACTGTCCTTTCATCTTTACCATGGACGTGTGATAGAACCACCCCTAGAAGCATGATAGAACCACCCCGAGAACAGCAGCACTAGCATCAACAGTAAGTATTGATTTAAGCTTAGTGTGATTGAGAGCGAGAATATCAGAATTACAAATCTTATTTTCAATGGTTTCAAAACATGTGTGTTGTTCCACAACCCATATAAAGGTGTAGCTTTTCCTGAACAACAACCTAAGACACTCTGTTTTATCAACAAAGTTTTGCGCCAACCTGGAATAATATTCTACGAGATCTAAAACAATCTCAATTTCTGTCTCCCCAGGTACTGGCGCCAACTTAATAGCATTTAACATATTAGCTTTTGGTTTGACACCCTCTGAAGATATAGTGTAGCCTACTTGACCTGTTCATCTAAGAATGCGCTTATCATGCCTAAGGGCAAGACCAGCTTCTGACAACCTGAGCAAAGCTTATTTGGGTATTAAATTGTATTGCTCCACAGTCTGCCAAAATATCAAAAAGTTATCTTGAAAACCTCTGGCACATGCTAGCGGCCGAAGACTAATCAAGTGGCATGAGTGTGAACTGAAAAGTCAACGTAATAAAAAGGACCCCCTGAGTCTAGATAGCGTTCCTAAGACAGGGCAATAATATTTTAAATTAAATAATTCCTAGGCAACGAACTCCCTGTCGAAAGTCAGGTTTGGCACAAACAATTGATACACTTAAGCCTCAGCATATTAACAAACAAGAGAAATGTTTATATCGAGAAATACTTTGTTTAAAATATATATTTATTTTGTACTAAAAATGTTTTGTTTAAAACAATCATAATTTCACAAACATATCAAAAATAACATTCAAAATGACATTTTATCCAATAATTCTTTAAAATTACAAATTGATTCAAGAATAAAATATAACAATATAACAATAACAACCCTTGTTATATTTTATTCTTGAACCAATTTGATTGTAATTTTAAAGAATCATTGGATAAAATGTCATTTTGAATGTTATTTTTGATAGGTTTTTGAAATTATGATTGTTTTAAACAAAACATTTTTAGTACAAAATATATATTTTTAAACAAAGTATTTCTCTATATAAACATGAGGCTTATATGTATCAATTGTTTGTGCCAAACCTGACTTTCAACAGGGAGTTTGTTGCCTAGTAATTATATAATTTTAAAAAATGTGAACTAAAAAGTGCCTTGCACAATGCCTAAAGTTGCAAAGTCCTAATTCAACCTGATCTGGTGGTAAGCATTTTTCAAACCATGTTTTCAAAATCACCTACTGCAATCTCAACAACAATATCAGCTTATTTTCGTTTGGCAATGAAAAGGTATCCACTTCTATGTTTTTATTTAAAGACCTGAGATCAACACAGAATCTTATTTGGCTATCAGCCGTCTCCGTTATGACCTTGCTGAATCCAACTGGACATTTCCATAGGCTCAATTACACCTCCACTAATCATTTGGTTTACCATTTTTTTCAGATCAGCTTGAGGAACAATTGGCATCCATCTTATTTTATGATGTTCTGGCACTGTCTGGTTTAAGAATAATCCTGTGAATATACACTTCAAGTATCCTAAATCTTCCCTAAACGTATGTTCTGCCTCTTATATTATATCCACAACCATAATCTGATTATTATAATGAATTAATCACAATATATAAATCATATTGCAAATCATATTGATGTACCCACCCGAGTATGAGTGGTCCATACGCTGCAATTTACTATTGACCTCCCTTTTTTCGAATTTGATGGTGGCTCACATATAACCTAGAATATCTATTGTTTCACTTTCATATCTTCCTGGGGCAATCTCTTTAGGTAATAAAAACTAAGTGAACCACTCTTCCTCAAACATCGTTTTGGACAAAATGGTGTTCATTGAACTAGTGTCCACCATATTTATTTATTTATTGCATTTATATGGCGCAACTGCTACCCTGAGGGTTTCCCGGCGCCTTGGATCTATGTTACACATGGAAAGAGAGGGAGAAGCACTATTGACTAAACAGCCATGATTTAATTCCCTTCCGGAACCGAAGGTAAGGCGTAAAAAGAGCGTAAGTGAATTCCACAGTGCAGGGGCCAGATGGGCAAATGAGCGACCTCCCATCCGAACCCGGTTGACCCTGGGACCTGTGAATTTTGCGTGGTTCATGGAGCGCAGATTACGAGAGGGTATATATTTCTGGGCAATCTTGCATAGATATACAGGCGCTTCTCCAGAACTAATCTTAAACATGTAGCATAGTGCCTTAAATTTAACTCTGCTGGAAATCTTCAACCAGTGTAGCTTCTTAAGGTGATCTGTCACGCTTGGAAATTGAGGAGCAGTCGTGCCGCAGAGTTCTGGACCACCTGAAGTCGGTTCAGGATGCTTTTTGTGACACCCAGATAAAGCACATTGCCATAGTCTAATCTCGAGCTAACTAATGCCTGTATTACTGTTCTCTGTGCATCGTCTGGTAGTTGCCATAACATTTTTCTCAGCCATTTGAGGATCAAAAAGCAGGTTGAGGCTGTTTTGGCTATATGTGCACACATAGACAGCTTATCGTCAATTATTACCCCTAGGTTGCGAGCAGATTGTACTGCAACCGGGGTTGCCCCCATTTCTGCTGGCCAGTGAGTCGGGCCCTAGAGATTTTTTTGGTTACCAAAAACGAGCAGCTCAGTTTTTTCCCCGTTCAGTTTTAGTTTCCTGGAGTGAAGCCAGTTCGCTATTCTTAAACTCTATTACCCTTCTATTTATCTCAAAATTAGCTCTCGGTCTACACCTTCTACACTCAACACGTTATCCACATGCACATTACCAATATCATTGTAATTTACTCATGCTAGCCTGACTTTAGTACCCTCTGTGCACATGTAGGACAAATGACCCTCGCAGCCAAACTTTTCTACAATTCTTGTTGAGCACAATACAATTCTTGAAATTAGCTATATGGGAATTACTTCCACATCTGTAGCAATACTTGGCATTTTGTCTATTCTTAATATATTTATTACTAGATTTTACGAAAGCACCTACATCAGAACAAGTGGTATCTCTTCCGCTATGCTTGTAACCTCATTGTCTAATTTATATTTCATATCCTTTCCTTTCAGGCAAAATTCTGACTGTTCTATTATTCTAGCAATGTTAAAGGCATCTTTAAGAGAGGGATTTCTTGTAGCCCAAAGCCATCCTTGCATCTTCTTGCTATTACACTGGACTGGAAGTTGCTCACAGATAAACTCATCTATCATGGCATCAAACCATCCTTTCATTGATACCTCTCTGAGTTTGGTTACAAACTCATTTACTGATTTATTGTCATTCTGTGACTGGGTGTAAAATTTTGTATCTTGTCATCACTAAATTAACTGATAAATCTTACTTCCAATCGTCTTTTAGCCTCCTTGACCTAATCATGTATAGGTTGCCCATCAAGTTCTACTACAATGAGTGAGTACTTAAACACATTTAACATACACCCTCCTTGCAAAGAATACTTAGAAGCAAAGCTTTTTTCCTTCAAGGTCAAAACTCCTGACCATTCATAGCTTCAATATAATTATCAAACATTCCCACCCAGTCTCACCATTCTACATGGGAGAGGGCCTGATATTTAAACAAATAGAGGTGGAGCAATTATAGGACAGTGGATTTCCATGTTGAAGGTAGACACACAAAAACAAAAAGAGTGCAAAATCAGTTGTTATGAAGATGGAACCCCCCCCCCCAAAAAAATGGAGGCAAGATAGCTCTGAAAATAAATACAGTACTTGTTGTATTAGTAGAACTATTCTGTCAGGTGTGCGCATCACCGCTGATGCCCAGATTTGTATAAAGGTATGTATTGTGCTATGTGGGGTTCCTCAAGGGTCAGCACTTAGCCCGACCCTTTTTAATATCTGTTACCCCACTAGCCAAATTAATAAGATCATTCGGGATGGAGGTAGTCTCGTACGCAGACGACACTCAAATCCTCGTCTCTCTTCCCCATTCAGATGAACTAATCGCCTCCAAGTTTAGATCTTGCATGGAGGCGGTTGGTAAGTGGATGATCCAGAACTCTCTGAAACTGAATGGGGAGAAAACGGAGGTGATGGTGTTTGGGGGGAAAGAAAACATCTGGTCAGCCAATTGGTGGCCTGACTCCCTTGGTACTTGCCCTTCCCCCACATCCTCTGCTAAAAATCTCTGGGTGTTAATAGATCCTGCCCTTGACCTAGGCAGCCAGGTGAGCAGAACCGTTTCCACCTGTTGGGGCCTGATTCACACTCTACGTAGGGTCAGGAAATATCTTTCCCTCCAGGCAAGAAAACAAATAGCTGTTGCTCTTATCGGCTCGCGTTTGGACTATTGTAACGCGCTGTATGCTGGACTTAATAAAGGACAGCTGCAGCGCTTACAGGTAGTCCAAAACGCCATAGCCAGATTTGTCCTGGACACTCCCAGACGCTCTTCAGCCACTGCAGCCAGGAAAACACTGCACTGGCTGCCGGTAGAATATCGTATCCGGTTTAAGGTCCTGTGTATGACCTACAGAGCCATCGCCAAAAAGAGCGACACTGGAATCGGATCCATCATCTCCCACTATGTCCCCCGAAGGAACTTGCGTTCCTCTGGGAAACTGCTTTTGGCAGCCCCCCGTGTACGAAGAGCCAAGTGGGGCGGCAGAGCCTTCTCCACCCTTGCTCCTAAGTGGTGGAACTAACTTCCTTTGGATCTGAGATCTCTCCCGTCCCTACAGAACTTTCGCACTGCCTTAAAAACCCTTTTCTTCAAGCAAGCATATGTCTAGGGTCTTAAGTTTTTCCTGGTCATTCCCTGACCTTCTGCTAGGCGCCTTGATACCTGCGGGTTATTGTTCTGCGCAATATAAATTATTTTTCAATTCAATTCAATTATTGCTGATGACAAGTTGTTGGAAATCAGTGTGCACTAGGAATTCCAACAAAGCTGTGTGCATCACTGCTGTAGCATTGCATAAAGTAAATAAGCGGTGCGTATCACTGGGGACATGCACCTTAAACCGATGAACAAATTGGGAATAGACTGAGAGCTTCCCCAAGCCATTAATGACATACGGCGATACACTGTGTCAATGCCAGCAGATTCCTTAGATGCTGCAGGGATCACGTTTGAGGACACCTGTCCCGCTCATTGCATTTGAGAGTTCTCAGAATGGGGTCTGAGGTACTGCGCATGCTGAGAAGCATGTGCTGGAAGCTATGCGCGAGACAGAACAAGTACGTTTTTAGTTTATGGAAAGTTACCAACAATGTAAATACGTCTATCATCAGGGTCTTGTCACAAAAATCTTAGAAATACCTCCTGTCCAATCTTCTGCAGGGAAAAAGCTTCTAAATCTCCGAGATGACCATCTACATCAAGCAGGTCTAGTGACTGCCTCATAGAGTTATGGCTCCCCTGGCCAACGGCTCGTCCCAATCTGTTATGAAGAAGACCACCTTCCATATTCTGGCTTGGGTTTTCAAAGTATTTATTCAGAGCTGCAACAAGAGCGCAGTCATATGAAGCCGGCCAGGGAAAACTCTTAACTGACCAACATGGAATGCACTCAGGCAAAAGACCTAGAAGCATAGCAACATTCAAATTCTACAAAGTAAACTGTACAACAAAACATCTGACAGTGATGAAGAAATTGAAACAACATCAAGATTATTTTACGGATTATACGGTTAGGAACTCTACCATTGGCCTGAATCTAAAGAATTTCTGCCCATGGTTCATCACTTTGGCTACCCAGAATTCTGGAATTCCTGTAGGCGAACACTTGAATGTTCCTGTATCTACTAACTGAAGAGAACATAAATACTGCCTGCAGACTATCAAATCAAAATTTGCTTTGATTACAGACTAACATTACCACATGTCACAACGTTGGTACATTTGTTAGGTTTCACCTGCACAGCACTTGTATAATCTTGTTAGTACAAAACAAAAACAAAAAATCTGAAAATGTGCTTATAGTCCATCCATTACTTACTATTACTTACCATTGGCTGGCTCCAACGTCACTCATTTCCTTGCTTCTAATTTGTCAGAGCCTACTCCTAATCTCAACTTCCAGCTGGTGGCTTGGAGCCTTCGTTCCTGCCGTGGAGCATCGACCAAGTACAACTTCCTGTCTGCCGACAGTGTCCTTCCACTGGGAACAGACTCCTGCAGGTACTCCTTTTCACTCTGTAACATACACTCTTATAGAGTGCATGTCTCTGCAGTCTGTCTCCTTCCTCCAGCTGTTACTGCTCCCTTGGGTTGTGGTTCCCCATCCCCCTCCCACTGTCCATGGTTACTTACAAAACTTTACTAACTAAGGGAGAACAACGGTCTGGGGAAAGTGACAGAGAGAACCTGTGTGAGAGCACATGCAGTTCACCAGTTGTAAAAGACTTGTCCCAACCCAGGCTAGAGTGAGGTTACCATCAGCCCACCCATTTGGCGCACCCATCTGCGCCGTCTGCGAGCGTTGACCTCCCACTACGCTCGCAGACGGCGCAGAGGTACCGACGGATAGAGTGGGGCCTCATACACCGAGCGATGGCCGGGCGAGGTGAGCTTACCACCACAAAGCTGGGGATGAAGAAATTACCTTGAAAATTACACACATATGAGTCATATGTCTGGTAGGGTGGTCAATGAACCACTGATTTATTTTCTTGTTTAAATATTCTTTTTTCACACAATTTGATACCTTCTGCAGTAGCACAAATTACTTTTAGGTCCTGAAGAAAGCCGGGTCATTAACCCCCTCGGCTGAAACATGTTGACCTCACTCATAGCCAAATGATAGTAAAAATCTTTCCATACTATCAGGCGGTTTTTAACACATGGCACTAGGACAATCCTTAATAAACATATTTTTTGTCCTTTTAGTCATTTTTATCTCACTTGCACATCTCACCTGCACTGCACTCCACCGGTCCTCAAACCTTGGACAAACATAAAGGCTGAGTCATCTAGAGAGCCAGAGGTCCATTACCTTCGTACATGTAGCCTATGTACAACTGGGCTATATGTGACCCTCCTCTCTTGGTTTTCCAAATGACGAAGCTCCGCCAAATAGGTGGGCTAATGGTAACCTCACTCTAGCCTGGGTTGGGACAAGTCTTGTACAACTGGTGAACTGCATGTGCTCTCACACAGGTTCTCTCTGTCACTTCCTTTAAATATTGCCCCCTAGACCCTCCTCCACTTCTCTGGTTACTTTACTTTCAAAACTCCCACTGTCACTTTCTGCCACCTTTCAAATTAAGTATTCATATCTCTGCACACTGGAACGTACATGCAGATGCACCTCTCAAAACACAAAGTGCGCTTCTTTGCTCCGATAGAGTGCCTAGAAGGAGCACTAGAATGCAAAATGCCACCATTAGTAGAAAAATTGTAAGAAAGGACACCGAGTGACAGTTGAGGAGACTGTGAACCTGCCTGCAGTACTTTCTTTCAAACCGGTATAAAGAGAAACAAAGGCAAGACACAAAGCACTGAATATATTGTTCATTATTCGCTGTGAGATGTAGAGCCATCAAGTTACCAAGAGTCAGATGCTGGTCAAACGTGTTCTCTACATGAAGCGGTTCGTGTGAAGGGTGAGAGCGCTTTAAATTGCACCCCGCTTTGCGTCTAGTGAGGTAGCAGAGCGCCCTCTCTCAAAACACTAGTCTGGGGCAGGGCCAGACTGGCCGTAGCGGGCACCAGGTGTTTTTTAGGTCGAGCATTCGAGACCTCTTGTATATACTTATATGTGTATGTACTTTGTGGGCTCTAGAGATCAGTCCTAGGACTTGTCTGCTTCCGCTTAGGGACTTTTTTTCTGTTTAACTGCCTCTATTTAACTGATGGAAAACGACCAGTAGAGGTCAGTAAAATACCAGAATTGCTTTCTGTTGAGGGACTTTTTTTCTGGCAACTGACTATTTAACTTTCTTGATGGAAAACGACCAGCAGAGGTCAATAAAATACCAGAATCACTTTAGCATTCTTTAGATTCCTGTCCATAAAAATTGTCTTCCATGAGCACCCGTAGACAATAATATTTTTTTCAAATCATGTATTTTCAGTGATATGATCACTGAAGGCCCTGATTTTATATTAAAAACAGAGCTTTGGACTATACCATTTCCCGCTAAAAGGCAATATTTCTCTCCATGTGTTCCCATACCTGGCGCGTCACGAACTTTGGTGTTTACTTTCCCTCCATATTAAAGAACAGTAGATGTTTCAGCACCCAGGCTAATGTGCTGCATAGCTAAATACATAAAAGGTCCCAAAGGCAGGACCGATTGCAAAGCAAATGCTTGTTTTAACGATGAGCATGAAGGTTGGGGGCAGTTTTGCAGCAGTGCTGCGTCTCCCTGTAGCAAAGTCAGCAGCAGTGCCCACCCCCTCCCAATTGGCTGTTTATAAATTGGACCTGGAAACTTCCAAAACAGTTGATGCATGTTATAGTGGTTATAAATAATATAATCTCTTCACATTAATATAAAAATATGAACCTGAAATTCCCCACCCAAATAAATCTGCCGCATCAACCGGATATTTCATGGTAAAGAAGAGTTGTGTGAAACCATAACATTTTTTAATAGGAAAAGGTCTCCTAGACTATTGACAGATGCAATTGTTGCCCGGGAAGTCAGACCGGTCCGACTGCGCAGCAGAATTATTTTAATCTCCTATCAATCATCGGCTTCTGATACTTGATGCAAAAACCTTACTTTCGCGCAACAAAATGCTTTTAAATCCAAATGCTAAATACTGCTGCGAAAAGTAAATGGCGTTGTTAGTTTAAAATCTTAAGGGCGCGTGTTTTCTCGCTTGACACATTCGTATACTCCACAAATAACCCTCATAACAGTCTGTAAATGTCGCGTTTGTTACAAGACACGTGTCTCGCTTGTAGTGCCTAAGAATAAATAAAAGGCAACTTTGTTCTCAGTTCGATCTACAGTGTATTTTCCATGCAATAACCAAAACCACCTTTAAGAATAAATATTGCCCATTGCAGTCCTTTCACATAACTGAAATGTTCAACACAATTCGTGTGCGTTTAAAGTGTGACTGAACCTCTGAACCTCTGAACCTAAAATGTAATATTACAAGGCAAGTGTTATCATAAAAAATGACACCTGTTGCCCAAACACAACCACCCAAACGACATGGTACTTTAAATCGAAAGCTTAACATGAATAGTTATGTAAAGAAACTGCATCCACCTTTTAGTATATATCTATATTTTTGGACTTTTTATGTTTTGAAAAATGTAGACATGTTCATATCAGAAGACAGTCGACTTTTTAGAAATAATGCTGTCAAATATTTTTGGCACTCATTTTAATAACATCGTCACTGATGTTTTATGTTGGAGTTATTTATTCATGAGTTCGAGAAACCGCTGCCGCTCCCAAATGACAGAGGAACTGTTCATGAACATAAAACCTGGCTTGAGGGGGTGGTCGCTATGACGCCGCAAACGCTGGCCGCGCCGTAGCGCTTTTTTTACACCAAGTTGAGCTGTAGCTCGCGCTACTTTGTGACGTGTAAAAAAACATACATTGACAAAGGCAATATATCTCCAGTAGGCGAAACCTATTAGCTTTGCCAGTGCTTGTATTTTATGGGTTAAAAAGCCCAGTCAACGTGATAAAACGTTCTGGGTGGCAGCACCGAAATAGTAGGAGCTAGGACCTACTTACTTCATTGTAGTTTTCAATTTTTACTGTTGTGTTGTATTATTCTTGGATGTACTAGAAGATATGGTTATGTTTAAAACTGATTAACTCTGACTGGACGAATATATTTATTGACTTGTAATTCTGGTGTCAAAATATGTTGCTACCAATCTTCACATAACTTAACTGAGGCAGGCCTTGCCCCTCAAGGGACTTCGACCCCCTCTAACCGTGCTGCCCTAGTGCTCAGACTACAGGTGGTTAAAGGGGTGGTCAGCTTGAAAGTGCTGTGTGCGCCCCACAACAAATAAGAGCTGGAGAATGAGTCAGAGTTGAGGAGAGAGATAAAACAAGTCACAAAAAAGCATTGGAAGGGGGGGAAATAATGAACGGAAGCGAGAAGCAAGAAATAACAGAAAGAAAGGAAAGAGCAGGGAAACAATGTCAGTGAGGAAGCAGCGAGGGGAAGGGAGCTAAAAAGATGAAGAGTAGTTGGCAGTGTATGGCAGAGGCAACAAATGGCAAAGAGAAAACACAGCATTGAAGGACAAATTGCAACCACTGGAGGAAGAAGACAAGGCAGAAATCAAGAAAAGGAAGGCAGAAAGAACACATGGAGTTTACCAAATACCGAAGGAAAACGGTAAAAGTGAAGAATCAAAAGACAGAATGGCTTAATTAGTAGGACTAGAGGAATGAAGCGCACAGAAAGGAAGGAGCTAAGAAATTAAGAAGAGAAGGAAGTAAAGATGTAAAGGAATGAATATCAAGGAGGTACATAAGGCGGAACGTATGAAGGGAAACAACAAAAAACGGGTTAAAGGAGAGACAAAGTAAATATAAATAAGTCAACATCTGTATAAAAGAAACGGAGAAAATAGCTAACAGTTGAATGTCTGTCAGCTACTGAGCTTACAATGCCTCTTGGATCTCCAGGTACAAGCTGGCTGGTGTAAAGAATTCACTTATCACTTCTCTGTGTTGTTTTCCCATTAAATGCGCAAATCCGGAGTCCCTTTAGCAACCAGGGTTAAGTAGTGCTGACATATGTACAGAGCAAACTAAAGCAGAGGCTGGGAAGCGTGTGTTGGAATATATTAAGTGTGATTCACATAATCCGCACTGCAAAGCTTTGCATGTTAGCCTGCGGACCCCGAGCAGTACAAATGACCATGGCCAATGTTAAGGAGCCGAGATGAGCCCATGAATATTGCAGATGCGCTCGAGTAGCGTAGAAAATGCCTCACAGGCGTAGACAAGCCCTGACCACAGTTAGATAGACATAACCAATGTAGATGAGCCCAGACCACTGCAGGCGAATCCCAACCAGTAATGGCTAGTCTGGACCTATGTAGACTGAAAGACACATTCTTAAGTTGCAGAGACACAAGTTCCATATAACGTTTTGAATTTTATAGTATATCTGGTGGGCGGCTAAATATAACCTCTAGACATAGAGCTGCAATTTTAGGTCGAGCCTACTGAACAGCGCAGGCGCTGTCTATTGTGAGGCATATGGGCTTGGAGACCCCCACTGCTTACTACTGGTGGGCTTCGCTTATCACTCAGTTGCCTGCTTCTTATTCGCGGCCTAACTTGTCAATCTTGTGTTTGTCTCTCTGAAGGAACATTGTCTCTTTACAATCTCTTGATTGGCTGGCATAGCTGTGCTTCCATTGATTGCTTTGCAATCAGTACTTCTTTCTTTAGTTTGAAACATTCAATTAGCGTGCTTTTAACTTGGTCTCTCATGTACGTCTCCCCCACTGCACTGTGCAGTTCTCTGTTACGTGACAGCGTCTTACTGCCCTCCTCCCTCCTGTGCTCTCCCATGTGCTTTTCCCCATTGCTCCCCTCACCTGCTCCCTCAGTTTTGCTTTCTGCTGACCCCCGTGATGCTTTCGCTCCCGACCCCCCTTGCTTTTGGATTTCCTCCAGGCCTCACCCAGTGCTTATGCGTCCCCTTCCCTGTTGCTTCACCATTCACCTCCCTTTCGTCTGTGTTGCTTCGCCGTTCACCCCCTCAGTCCCTCATATTGCCTCCACTCCCCTGACACACACTTTTGTGCATGTTCCTTTTAGTTAATGATTCAACTAGGATAGGTAATTGAAAAAAGCGCCCATTTAATGTTATAGGCGTGAGCATGTGCAGCACATTCACTTTCAAAATGATACGGGTAGCTGAGTCAAATACTTTTGTTTTCTTACCATTACCCATACTGCACAAAATCACAAATGTTGTGCAGGGTGGCTAGAAATAGTTGCCAATGCTTGTTTAACAATTCTGACACAAAACCTTAGCGTTCCTTTGAAATCAGCAAGAATATGATCGTGTGGGTTCTGGCTTCTGCCTGGTACAGTAAGCTCTCCTAGGCAGTTACTCGCCCCTTTGGTTGGTGGCGGCAACATATTAATTCAGTAATATTGTCGAGGCTCCATACTGCAGGAATTTATTTTTGGGGATTTCCTTCCGACAGCATCTCCTGAACAGAATTTCCAGTTTCTAGGGACTATCCATCCATATATAACATCCAAAGGAGGGAGTGCAACGATCTACAAGAAATGCCAGAGTGAAGGCCAGCATGGCCAGGACCGCTGGATCCCTGTTTAGGACATAGCTCTCATCAGGCCTCACAAGGGGCCCTGGTGTTGTCAGATCAACATCTGCCCTCTCCCACAGCCACTCTGGAATCTTACACCCTAAAAGGATAAAGGCCCCATACTGTGGGTAGAAAAGGGGAGCCACTGCCTCCAGCATGTATGGCCTTACAAACTAAAGGTGGCTTACAATTTGAGAAGATGCACTCTCCTGTGATAGGACACACTGAATTAATGCCATCGCACAGGAATGAGACACTTATGTGGTGTGTCATCTAACTGTTTGAATGTAGCCTCATTGTTTTATATTGTGCTAGAACGACAGCTATTGCATAAATCTGCTTTGGGAGCCTCAAGGATCTGTTTTAACGGCAGAGATGGAGTTAGAATCCTAGGACGCAGAGTTAGAACCCTAGCACACGCAGACCCGACTGTGGTGCCCTGTTGAGGAGAAGCCAAGCAATGTAAATGATTTGTTGCTGGACTAAAATGCCTGTCTTCTATGACTTTATAAAAAAGAATCTAGTGGCACTCTGCCTGCTTGTTCTTTTATGACATGACCCTCCAGATGACTTGGCTATCTGCTTGCATCAAGTCTAGATCCTGCAACATCCAACCGCCAGGTCTTTAGTTGTCGTCTGTCAACTAATTTTGGATGTGAAGCTTCACTCTAAAATAAACATCTATACTAGATACAATGCCTTTATGAGGTAGCCCATTAATTAAATAAAGTAAGATGAACTCAGGGACTGCCCTCAGAGAAACACAGGGCACCCACAAAAAGCCTTCTTTTGCAATCTCAAAACCAAGTCTCTAAGTGCCAAATCTATTCACAAGCTTGCTAGCTAAACTAGCAGGGATGGGAGCTGAGGGGCACGTTTAAAGCAGCAATTGCTGGTACTGTGAGTATTCTCAAGGACCCAGAACCCTAGGAGCCTTAGAAATGGCACCATTGGTCTTTATTGTCTACAGTGCTGCTGTGCAATGACCTTTTTCACTCGTCTGTAGTCACCTGCAGAGCTTAGCCTTGATCTTCAACCACCACCATTGCAGAGGAAGCTTTGGGGCCTAATTTTTCCATTTGCGATTTGCAGCAGAATGCACTGGTCAGTGAGAGAAAGCCGTTTAAACTTCTTATGGTGCAACCAAGCTCTCTCTGATCTCTACAGCACAGTGAAGGCCTGATTTGGATTAACCCTCAACTAGTGAGGATGAGCAACCTATAAGGCAAGAGTCACACAGCCATCCCTTAGAACCACCTGCCATCCACAGGGAGAACTAAATTACATTTAAGTGTCCACCGAAGGGCCCACGCCACAGTATGCAATGTCTTGATTCCACTGGCTTCCTAAATATGGGTGATCGGAGGCACTGGGTTAGTCAGTAGCAAAGTGAAGAGTTGGTTTACAATTTGTAAGCACTAGCACTTTAAAAACATGATGGGGAAATACGTTAAGTAACCTTAACTTCTAGAAATTCCAAAAGTTAGCATCCCATTCCAATCCAATTTAGCTAGTCTGAACCATTCTGGAAGGGGACAACAATGCATAATCAGTCGTGGCTCATTCCATAAGCAAAAGTCCAGTCCAAGCTTCTAGACAAGTTCCTTCTCAGTGGAAAACCCAGACATGTTTTGCTAACAACGAGTCTCATCGGTGAAGTGCCGTCTTAGTCCTGAATGGAGCTACAGGACCATCATCTGGTTGCATCCCTTCCATTTAAACAAAAAAACACAATGGGGCTAAATAAATCTATGTGATTTCTTTAGACTTGATTCTTCCCCTTTCTTTCTTCAGAGTGACCCTCTTCTTACCTCCCATCATCTGCATGCTTTCCATTTCTGAATACAGACTCCTAAGTCTCATGCATGCCTGCCTTATTCTCTATTATTGTAATTCTGCAAAGGACTGACACCTCATTTCATGGATCACAACCTCTCCTGCTTTGAAACCCTATCCCTGCAACCTAACACATGCTAATCTCACCTAACCGTCAATGTGCCCCGACGCCCCCCCTCACCAGCTCCTCTCGTCCTGTCCCTCCGTGTCCAGACTCCGCAGCCCGCTCTGTTGTTTCTCCGCCCCTTCAGGATATTTCGTGCGTGTCAGGCCTCTCCTTTCTCCCGGCCGGAAATCCTATTTGCGTGTCAGGCCTCGTTTTCACCACGCATGTTTTTGTTTTGTTGCTGGCTTGTTTCAGAAGGCCTCGTCCCCCACACCCCCTGGCCTGCCATTCTCCGGCACCTGCGCACACCTGGCCGCACCGATGACGCCCTCCCCACGCACTCCTCTGCCACCCGATCGTGCCCACACCTGTGCAACCCCCGCCCCACCAAAACGTTCTTGCACACTCCTGCCGCCAGATGCCCTCAAGGGTGTGGGGCGTGCACCAGTAGCACTGCGGGACAGGACACACACCGCCCGCTTCTGGATGTATAGTCAACCACGCCTCCCCACCCACCACGGCAGCCTCATATCCAACGTACATCGCTAGGCACAGCAACAAAAACAAGAAGCAACACCACTCCGTTCCTCGCGCAGGAAACGCACTCCACACAAATCCCATTCCATACGCGGCACAATTGGAGCAACGTGCCACCCCTCCACCAAAGCTCCCCAGCACCCCGGTACACGCCACATTTACCCCTCCTTCACGCCAAACTTCCAGAGGTCCTGCACCGAACCCTCGCTCGGGACTTGGGTCTCAGGTCTCTGTGCTGCTCGTCCTGTGTGGCCAGCAAGTACATATGTGTTGGCAGTTCCCTCTCGGGGGCAGAACACCCTCAAGAGCAGCTGCCCTTGCTCCCTGCCCCCGTCCTCCGTGCCCGAATCACCACAGAAAGGGCTCCGGCAGGACCGTGGCCCATGTGGGGGAGAGCTCACCGATGCAAAACACAGATTCCCGCTAGTAGTGCATTGCTCGCCGACTGAAACGCTGGATGGTTGCTTATCAGGTTCATGGTTTACCCTTTGGCACTATAACTTGGCTCATAATCCGCAATTGCTGTGCATAATGTTCGATCGATTGCCAGCCGCAAAGTGCATCATGCACAAATACATGGCAGGGGTGCTACTGCTTTAAAGACCTCGCCGCCAAGACGTGGAACTCCCTCCCGATGTCAATAGAGCAAAGGCAGTGGATCACAAGTACTGCACCTAACCTATTGTTCCAAAAGATGTTGAGGCATAAATATGTAACAATGTGTGCACACACTACAAGCACCTGCTTCCTAAGTACCAAAAACCAAGGATAGGTTACAAATAACAAAATAAAGCGTAGTGATGCACCACAACAATGATCTAATAACAAGAGCAGAGATGTAATTCTTGTCTTTATTTTATTTTTTTGCTGGTGAAAAATATTTATCACATATTTTCAGCAAAGACAGACAATGTGTTTCGTCCAAACGATGGACTTCTTTGGTGTAAGATCAAACGAAGTTCAGCCTGGTAGAAACATCACAGTGCGAGATTAATCTTCCACGCACACCATACCGAGGTGTAGTGGACACGTGTGTCTGTCCCAGCACCTATTGCAATGCTTATCTGGGATAGATGTCCCTGTAACTATTGGTCTCAAACAAAAATGGCCTGCCCCTTGTAAGCTCTATGGCTACAGAACATTTTTCTATTTTATTGTGGCAGAGGATATGTATAAACCTTCTGTCTACATAGATTGCACTCTGTTGCAAGTTCGACCCGGCAGAATTGCCTATATGTGTGTGTCTAAGAGGTCCACCACCCAGCTGTATGTGCCCGCTATCTTCCAATCGTGAAAAAAAGGGGAGGGAAGGTTGACAGTGCCTCACGGAAGCAACACCAAGTGGAGGATTCTACCAGGCTGGTACTCGCCTGATTCCTCACTTCTCATCATCGGCTACTGTCAACCCCAAAATGAAATGGGAGAAAAAGAGATAAAGAAAGTGCATTCAAATCATAAAACCATCAAGTGTTGTATGTGATAGAACCCAAAGTGATATGCTAAATGGTGAAGTACAAATATATCACAATTAAAAAGAGCAAGGCTAACTGGCAGCTACTGTCTTTATTCTGTGCTGTTAGCTCACTCTGTTAAAAGTCAACCGACATGTTTCATCACTGTATCTTACTTTACCAGTGATTTCTTCAGGGTTTTGGGTCAGCATGTGAATTGCACCTTTCAGATTCTTCCCTTATTGTACCAGGTGGCCTCCTCTGACAAGCCTACCCGGCCCCCGTGGAAGAATATATTGTCGTCTACAGGCCCCTAACTCGGTAGTGGGTCCTTGTTAACCGCCGAATGGTCGGTATCGCTAGCGCGTCCAGGTGTGGTCTATGCTCACCCCTCGTGCTGTAACTATTGGCACAACCCCATTGGGCTGTTAGTCTTACGGCACATACTTGCCCATGATTTGAATGACCAGAATTAATTATATTTGTGATATATCAATCAAAATATTATTGAAGCTTAACACTGATTTCGTTTTATAACCGCACAGTGATGTTTCTACCAGGCTGTGCCAGCACAGAACCTTGATCAAGAAAAAATTCTGTAAAACTCCTAGACTGGATTTAGTAAAATCAAAAAAGTATTTTATGATTAAAATAAGGCAAAAGTGACCAAAATGAATCAGTCACTGGAAAGTTATAGCTTGTTAAAGTGACTGCTCTATTCCAGATAGTTTTTCCATGCTGCAAGAGCACTCAATGAAAGTTCTTGAATCGTACTCACAAGCCACCTTCTCCCTCCAGTCACAAAGCATGGCTCCCAGCTATGCTCCCAGCCACACTCCTGGTATTCCTCTAGTCGTAAGCCAGGACAGAAAGACAGGATGAGTCGGTCATCTTGTGTAGGCAGGCACCACACTATGCACAGTTTTCAAACTTTACAGAGCTCCTGATGGCGTGCCTCTGGTAAGCTTCCCCACAGCTGACAGAGTCGGTCTGTTCTTTCCGAGCCTGCATGAGGCAGTAGATAGTAACAACCCTCTCCTTCTAACCCCCCATAACGGTCCTACCTGGAGACCAGTACACGGTAGTGTAAGTTAGCTTTAACACTTACTTCCCAGTTCCAAAAACGAATCTTTTTTTTATTTTTTTTAAACCTTTATTTGGAGACAAGCAGGGTCAAGGGAAGTGCATACACAATACATACAGACATTCATGGCCATTACAATGGTACGTCAGAACCAAAAAATATGATATACAAGGCAATACAGGGCAGCATACCAGTCAATACAAGGAGCAACATCGGAATGCACAGTGCAAATTAGAGAGCAATGATCCAGCATGTACAGGCAAGCTAATGAAACAACACAATACGGACACAAGTGATTAGCGCACTATAAAGAAAAGCAAAGGGAACGCAGATGCAAGGGACACATATAATAAGGGTACCCGACAGGGATACGAACTTAGTTACCATCCATACACTTGTCAGAAGGGGAACTACAGCCCCCAATAGCTCGCACGGAAAGGAGACAGCGGAGCCTCACCCCAAACACTGGAAGATCAGCAGGTGCAGTGTAAAATCCCAGCCCATCAATATGTCATCAACCAATCCCTTCACGGTCCCCTAAATCAGAATCAGAGTCCTGCACAGCTCTGGACAGGAGGTACACCTGGAGCGGGCTCCAAAAGTCCTTCGGTCTGCATCGGACAGGCATAAGGTCAGAATAGATGTTGTATTGATCCTGACAGTATATGAGGTCAGTCACCCAATCCTGAAAGCGCGGCACCCTGCCACGGCCCCAGCAACAAGCAACCCTGCGCCTAGCCAGCAACAGGGCCACGTCAACAAATCTACGGTGAGAGGCAGGCACGTCCTTAGAGTAGCCCAGCAACATCACTAAAGGGTCAAATACTACCCCATCCTCCGCCATAATCTGCAGGGCCTCATGAACCTGACTCCAGTATTCTAATACACCCGCACAACTCCAAGCCAAGTGCAGGAAGTCAGCGCCTTCCGCACGACATCTAGCACACCTGTCATCTTCCGCCAAATGAAACCGTAGTTTCCTCGCCGGGGTATAATAGTACCGCTGAACAAACTTGTAGTGGATAATTTTAAGGCGACAACTAGAAGAGACATTGGCCGTGAGCCCACAACAGTACTTCCACTGCTCGTCGGTGATAGGAGCACCCAACTCGGCCACCCACTGCTCGCGCACCCGATTGGCCGGGACCGAACGCTGTCTGCGAATAGCCCCGTATAATTTCGACACCAGGTGTCGTCCATCTGAGACCAACAACACGTGGAGGGGGAGGGTAACCCCGGGCTCCGAAGGGAAATCTGAAAGCAGAGCCCGCATGCCCTGCCGTAAGCGGATGAAATAGAACAGCTCTAGAGGGGAGCAAGCAGCAGCTCCAAAGAAATGAGCCTGCGTACGGAAGGCACCCGCATGAAACAGGTCGCCCCACGTGAGGATGCCCAGACGCTTACACATTCGCTGAAACCCCGTTTCCAACAACAGCGACAGATCAGGATGATAAGACAGAGGCAGAGCCGGCGAATAAAGAAAGGAGACGCCCAGCAATCGAGCCACCCGCTTCCAAGCATCCACCGTGCACGTCACAGTCGTGCGAGGTGTCTCCACGTCGGACACCTTGCCCAGAACCATCCCCTCCAGTGGGAGCGGGTGGGCAACCCAATGTTCAGCAGCAATTTGGGGCATGAACGGCGTGGGGCGCATCCAGTGATAAGCGTAATGCGCCTGAGCGCTGAGATAATAAAGCTCGAAGTCAGGGACATCGAATCCGCCATCAGCATAGGGCAACGTAAGGGTAGCCCACGCCACCCGTGGCTGCTTGCCCCCCCAGACCAAGCGCAATAGCTCGGAACGGAGCCTGCAGAAGAAATAAGCACCCGGATGATACGGAAGGTTCTGAAAGAGGTAAAGAAAGCGGGGTAAAACTACCATCTTGATAAGGGACGCCCTACCGGCCATGGAAAGAGGCAAGGACATCCACCTGGTGACATCATCTGCAAGCTTGGTAATAGCCACCCCATAATTGAGCCGAACCGATTCTTCTCTGTCCAAGGACACGACAATGCCAAGATAACGCAACTCCGAGTCACACCATTCCAGAGGGTAGTCAAGGGGAAACCTAGCTACAGCAGCAGTGAGGGGGAAGAATTGAGACTTCCGCCAATTAATATGGACACCGGAGACCCCCCCAAAAGCGACCAGCTCTCGTAAGAGCGAATTAAGGTTGTTCTCAGGGTCTTTGACATAAAGCGTAACGTCATCGGCGTATAAAAAAATACCGACCTGTCGCTGCAGACAGTTAAAGGCGCTCTGCTGGTGAAACTGACGAATCCTACAGGCCAGTGGCTCAATGGCTATAGCAAACAAGAGGGGCGAGAGGGGGCATCCCTGTCGGGTCCCTCTCGTAAGAGGGAACGAGGGGGACAGCACCCCATTCACCACCACCTTCGCCATCGGATCAGTGTATAAGAGCTTAACCCATGAGATGAAGATCCTGAGGAAGCCCATTCGACAAAGAACATCAATTAGATAGCCCCACTCAACAGAGTCAAACGCCTTAGTGGCATCGAGAAAGATGGCGGCGACCGGGACAGTAGGATCAATGGTTGACACAAGCGAGAACAAGGTGCGAAGATTGTGGGAGGTAGCACGGCCAGGCACAAATCCCGACTGGTCAGGCAGCACAATAACGGGCATGAGTTCGGCAAGTCGTACTGCCAATACCTTCGCGAGAATTTTGACATCGCAGTTGAGCAATGAGAGGGGTCTATAAGAGCCCACATCCAACGGATCCTTACCCGGCTTAAGCAGCGACGTAATGGCGACCTCGCGCATGGAGCCCGGCAAACGCCCCTCCTCCAGGGACTCATCGAAAACCTCACGCAGCACGGGGGCCATGATGTCCACATAACACTTATAAAATTCAGCAGGAAGGCCATCCAGACCGGCGGCCTTCCCATTAGACAGAGACATGATGGCATTCCTGACCTCCTCCACCTCCAGGGGCCTGCCTAAGAACTCCCGATGGCCATCCGATAACCAACAGAGTGCCAGCTCATCGAGAAATCCGCCGTATCGAGTCTCACCCGTCTGCTGAGTCGTGTAAAGGTGCTTATAATGGTCAAGAAAGGTACGCTGGATCTCCGACGTGTCTCGGCAGCGAGTGCCATCCGGCGACACCAATTCCAGCACGTCAGACCCATGCCTTGGATGTCTAGTAAGGGCAGCGAGGACCTTACCGGGCCGCTCCCCTTCACAGTATCGCCTCGCCGTCCAGTATTTCCCCCTATGCTTAGCCTCTCTAGCAGCTTCCTCCTCATAGTCGGAGAGCTTAGTACGGAACTGCACCAGAAGGTCGGGATCAGAGTCAACCTGCATCCTGCGTTCTAAGTCTCGCAAATCTGCCTCCAAGCCCTCGAGGGTCCGAACAATCAGCCGAAGTACTCCACAACTTTTAGAAATAGTGACACCCCGGATAGTGACCTTGAACGCCTCCCAAATGACCTCGACGCTGTCCACAGAGCCTTTGTTCCTAGGGAAGAACGCCTCTACCTCCACGCCAAGCTCCTCCCTGAACACCGGGTCAAGCAAAGCAGTCGGAAACAAACGCCAAGGTGGGCGCGGCCTATGCAACCCGGGGACGGATAGTACAACCTTCACCGGACAGTGATCAGAATACGTCCGAGCCAGATGTGTAGCCTCCCGCAGGCCAGCTCCCAGCCCCCTAGAGAGAAACACATAATCCAGTCTTGCCCATGAACGAGCATGTGTGGTGTAATGAGTGCCCTCCTTGGTGGCAGGGTGGGCGTACCTCCAGCCATCGACCAGCCCGGCCTCTTCCACAATCCCACGTAACACTTCTCTGGCCTGTACATTATACTGAGGGCTCCCCTCCGATCTATCCGACTGGGCATGAAATGCAAGATTGAAATCACCTCCCCACACAATGTAAGTGGCATCCACAGCAAGAACATGACCCCACAAAGTGACAAAGAAACTTGGCGTATCAACGTTAGGAGCACAGCAATTAACAAACAAGACAGTGGTCTGCCCAAGCCGCCCCCACAGTAGCACATATCGCCCCTCAGGGTCCCCAACAAATCCCAGTTCCTGAAATGCGAGCGATCTTTTAACGAGGATAACAACCCCCCGAGCATAAGAAGAATAGGAAGCAAACCTCCTGGCCGCAGCCCACCTCCCGCCAAAGTTGGGGGAAGGAGCGGGACGCAGATGCGTCTCCTGGAGGAGAGCAACATGAATAGCATGCCTGTCCAAGTACTGGATCACACTACGACATTTCCTGGCATCATTAAGTCCCCGTACATTCCAGGACAGAATCGATATCTGATCTATAACAGCAGTCGACATTACCCAATTTCAGGGCCCAACGGGACCCAATAAGCAAACACAGGGCATCCAACCACCAGCAACAGCCAAAAACAGGTCCACACCCTAGGGCGCAGACACCCCCCCACAGACACTCCGCACAGTCCCCAGCCATCTCCAAACCAATCAACCAAAACCACAACGACCCCCCCCAGCCAAACCGCCCATGCAACACGCACTCAGAACATACTGCACGCCGCATGCCACCAATCCATCTCACGCGACCCACAACTAGCACACGTGTTTCTCTTACATAGCACACCCCATCACGTGGCAGCCTAAAATGGCGGCCAACGCATCCGGGCCCAAGTTGGACGGCAAAACGGACCACGTGATCAGTGCCGCCAGATGAAGAAATGAACCAGCCTAGATAGCAGACATAGCGCCACGCCCATACATCCAGACAGCAGCAGCACCTATTGTACCGACCCAGAGGTTCTGGGCAATCACACATGGACAACTTCACTCCCGCCCCATCCACCCACCTGAGATCACCCCAACAGGCAGGCCACATGCGTCCCCACCCCCCCCATTCCCCAACAAACATCCAGTCAAACAACAAAGGACTAGAATCCAAACCAAAGGTACACATGGGGCACACCCTCCGGGGAACCTTCCAGAGGTGCACGACACCACTCCCTCACGCCACGCCAGTGTCCGCGCCAACAAGCGTCAGACGGCCCCAGGCGCCGCGCGGGGGGGTGGGTGCCCGGAGCGCAACATCAGATAGCACCATCCCGCGGTGCCACCCCGACCCCAGGAAACAGCAAGCACTCACGCAGCTCATGAAGGACATGACCTCCGCTCCAACAAAAGTAAAAGCGGGCAATAGGAAGGCCGCAAATGCGGAGAAGGAGGGCAACAAAACTAAATATGAAAGACACGCGACCAGAACACTCCAAAAACAGGAAAAAGAGGGCCAAAGTCACCACAATCAGGCGACCTCCTCCTCAGCCGCTGAATGTTCGTCCTCAGGGCCTCGATCGCCTCCCCGGTCCGCAGCTGCCCGCTCGCGCTGGAGGCGCTTCGCAAAATCCTCAGCATGCTGTGGGTTGGTGAAGAAATGTTGTTTAGCCTGGTGCGTCACTCTAAGTTTAGCAGGGTATAGCAGGGCGTAGTCTATTTGCAGGTCCCGAAGCTTCCTCTTCACCCCCAGGAACTTACGACGCTGATCCTGCACCATCGGCGTGAAGTCAGGGTACATGGTGAAAGACACTCCTTCGAATGAGAGGGCCCTGTTAGTGCGGGCGGCCTGGAGGGCGGCGTCCCGGTCTCGATAGTTCAAAAGGCGCGCAATAATGGGGCGCGGTGCAGCCCCAGAAGCCGGCCGAGGTCCCAGTGTCCGATGTGCTCTCTCAACGATAAACTGGGATGAGAACACTTCCGCACCAATGGCACCCACAAGTAGCGTCTCCACATAAGTCTCCATTTTGCCCACATTCGTGGATTCCGGCACACCTACAATGCGCACGTTGTTGCGCCTACTCCTCGCCTCCAACTCCTCGTTCTTAGCGGCAATGACACGCAAGATATTGTCCATTCTCGCCAGTTGGGTGGTATGGGTGGTCGCCGTGTCATCATGGTCCGAAATGCGCTGTTCCGCCGCCGTCAAGCGCTCCTCGTGCACATCCAACTTCTGGACAACCGCATCCATGCGCGATGATATCTTGTCCACTTTGTCCACTATCGTGGCAAACCCCTGCCTCATCTCCTGCATCATTTGGGCAAAGTCCGGCGGCTGCGGGACACTATCAGCGACATTCGGGGGGGGGGGGGGACCGCGAAGTTCCAGCGTCCTGGAGCAATCGCGTCGCCCGCCTAGCCCCTCCAGAATCAAAGGACAGTTTGGATTGTTTAGTGTCCGGCTTCCCCATAATGGTGCGCTAGAGTTGTAACGGGGGACAAAGAGCAAATAGGGTCGAAAGCGGACCAAGGGTAAGGCCACAAGCAAAAGGCTCGAATCGTGGGGGCACGAGCAGGCCAGCGCGCCCCGCCACACCCAACGACGAGAGAATGGCCGTCCCCGCTCCAAGGCCCAAGGAGCGAGCCCCCAGAAACTAAGAAGAAGATCCGTGGCGCCTCCGTGTGCAATGGTATACGGGCAGGCAGATGCAGGAGCCAAGAGATAAGTCCGACAGCAAACGGCTTGCCCAGCGAGCGAGCGGGCCCCGATGAAGAGGGGCGGAGCAAGGCCTACAACACACGTGCAGAGCCCCGGACTGGCATGAGCAACGACGCCGGGCCAAGGGGCATCAGACTTCCAGAGCGCAAGTCGGGGAAACTTGGGGTCCCCGTAACTTCGGCCAGCAACCTCCAAACGGCCCAGGAATTGGACCGTGGGTGGTCAGTCGGTATCCCAGTAGATCCGTGGGGTCAGATCAGGGCGCAGCGATGGTCATCAGGATCTCTAGGCGGATAATAGCTCCGGGCAGCGGGAGCCTCACGACAGTGCGGCCATTCCGCAGTGCGCCCTCTAGCGCCCCCTCCAAAAACGAATCTTCACTAAGTCCAGTACCAAACCACTTACAATAGGCCTGTTTCACAAGAAGCGTCCTCCAATGCTCTTCAAAGGCCCAGAAGAGCTACCCAGCTATTGGCTGACCCTAACCCCTTGATATTACTTCAGAGGGTCTATGTCTGAGCCTCGCAAGCAAGCGACAGACAGGCAGCCAAAGAAACCTACCTCACATCCAACACTTCTCGCCTTTTGTGGTAAAGACCCTGCTAAATGAGTGGTCACTTTGAAGCGTTTTAACATATTACACTAGTAAAGTTCAAAACTGGGCAGTCCATCTGTTTAGCCCGTTTACATGGATTTCCTTCCCATGGAATACCAAGGCGGGTCTCACCTACACTGGTTTGGTAACCTCTGCTCAGAGGCTTCAATGGAGGACAGGAGGGCAGCTTCTTATATACCAGCCGTGCAAGTTCTTTTGAAGATTCACTGAAGGACGGTTATTTCTTTTCTCCTCTCTGTGCCTTCTTGGAAGGTGGCTGTAACCCCTCCTCCTTACACCTGCCTGCCCCCGTGAGGCCGTGCAGATAGAATCAGCTATCTCCAGCTCTGTTCTGAAAAGAACAGGCAGGTCGTGCGTCTGAGAAACAGAATAGAATCAATTTATACACCATAAAAGAACAAGCATTTACAATGCAATAGGTCTCCCAGCATTAAAGTTTCAGTTATTGGTATTGTGTATGACAATGCCAATAGTTTTAACTTTCGCAAATGTGACACCTATAGCATTTCTATTGCAATTTGTGTTGTATTTACGTGACTTAGATGTACTGATATTACAAATAACAATGGCTTATAATTTTTTAAAATAATTAATACCAGCAGAACAAGCAGCAATCTGAGGACACCCATCCCATGCACCACTATAACCGGCGGGGAAATTGGATAGATGGAAGATAGCACCCCACCCCTGCCCCAATAGAATAACCCCCCACATCCTTTAACAAGTGACACCTTTGACAGCAACCCTCTTTATGTGCACCAGTCACTCTCGCCCTCAAAGTAAGGTGCAAAACTGCCACCCCAAAGGTGAAACGGACACAACACCCATGGGCACTCACCTGCCAACGGCCGTAGGATAGCAGCAGCACAGAGAGTGAGATAGCGGTGCCGGACATGGCGTGCGTGGAGGGCATGCTGTACTCGGAGTTGTAAAAAACCTCAAGCTTCAACACCAAAAGCCTGCAGAGCGAACTGCTCACAGATCCGTGGTTACTCATGATACACAAAGTCACACTGAGCAACACTTCAGACAATGGCAGTATCCAGAACTACACATATCCAGCTACCACTCATTGAGCACTGCCAACATCCCCCAGTGAACACAGGGCACCTCCAACAACAACCCAAACACAATTGGCCCAGGCTACAAATCACAGTCTTCAACAGCTCACCTCCAACAATGCCAGTATCTGCTAGACAGATTACACAGGGATACCACCAGGAACGCCCCACGCCCATCAAAGCAACGGTGACCGATTTCGAAAACCAAAAACAGGGCACTACATTTTTGCGTTGACTGGATAGGACAGAACGACAACATACAACACTCACCAAAATTGGAAACGACAACATTGAGGCAACAAGTTGGAAATTACATGCAACTTTTATATCATCTGTGTTTTAACCCAACTGCTTTCAGCTGGGGGTGTCAGTTCTGCACTGGAACACATGAAAACATGGCCTCTTCGTGTTTAATCGACTTGTTTAAAATTCGGGACCTTGACAAATGATGTAAAATCAGAACAGCCACAGCAAATCTAGGACACCCGACTCCCTACTTCCACAAACTGAGCACTAGTCCTGAGGTAACATGTGAGACACTCTCGAGTAAAACCTCAGGGCCCAGTACGGTCTGCACCTCCACAGAAACTAAGAGTTAAGTGGGAGCTCATCTTAATTCCAAAACCGTGCCACTATTTTTATCCCAAGATTCGGAAGCTTATGAAGCATTTACGATTCCCAAACACTGCTTTTATTTGCCGGACTGAAAACAAATGTTAAATACCCAACGCTGGGATGCTCCTGTCACAAGAACATAATTAAGGCTGCCACCGGCTGCTCCACAAAGCTCTCTACGACTAGCCAAAATGCGCTTCGACGCCTAGTCATAGGTAATAAGCGTGATATAAATAAAATCACAAATTAATTACAGCAGCCACGCTGGCTTCCTGTGCGCATGCGTCCTGCCCTCAGAGGCCTCTGTAGCAGCTTGTTAGCGGAAGGGCCCGAAGTCAGTGCCCAGGTACCAGCCGTGCGAAGCGGAAGACAATTACAGCTTATTAGGGTCCCGCCATGGCCGGGCTTACCAAAACAGGGAGTTTTACCAGCTCACAATTGTCACTTTTACCTCATGTAATTTAACGTCTGCTTTTGTAATTTGTTCACGTGTAATGTTCTCCTTATGTATCAGTTCTGTTACTTTTGTGAAGCGCTTTGACGCCTTCGGGTAAGGCCCGCGCTATATAAAAACGCATAAATAAATAAATATCTCCAACAGAGAACAGACTGAAGGATTGTCTCACCTAATTACGGACTACGGGGCCCTCTTTGTCCGCCTCGGCACGGTTGTCCGATCGCTTTTCTCCGGCCTCTGGCTCCGCTCGAGCTGGAAGTGTGCTAATTAGAAAAGAAAAAGCCGGAGCGCCCCTGTCAGCTCTCGTTAACGGCAGAAGACAAAGCTCGGGATTCGTCCGTGGCGGAGCCCTACATTTTCCTTGCACCAGCGCTCATTAGCACTGAGTTTGGTGCCTGAGGAGACCCGGGGATAGGCCTTGGAAGTTGAACAGATGGAAAATGGTGAGCCGTGCGAGTGGGGAGGTAGGTCACGGTAAGAGAGCCGCTTCTTAAAATCGGTGCGTTCAGAGGTGGGCGAGACGCAGAACGCTCGAGCCAGGCGCTTGCCTGAAGTCAGTCTCAGCTCGAGAGCCTTCTGGAACGTGGAGCCGACTCCGAATGTGAGACACACTTTTACTGGAGGCGTTGCGGCCTAGTGGCGCCTCAGTTGAGGTACATTTAATATAGGGAACCAGTTTCGAGGTGGGGGGCTCTGTATGTGTGCGGCGGCGGGGGGTGGGCTCTGTATGTGTGCATGTGGCTCTGTATGTGTGTGTGCGTGTATGTGCGCTTGTGTGTGTGTATGTGTGTGCGCATGCGTGCAGGGGGAGGTGTGGCTGTGTGTGTTTGCGCTTCCCAGGAGAGGAGACAGGAGCTGGCCACAGCGAGTGCGTTCGCGTGTGCGTGGCCCGCTCAATTCCCTGCGCGCGGCCAGCTCCTGTCCCCTCTCCTGAGAAGCAGAGTCGCTCACAATAGGTCTCTGGCGAGACCGCGCTTTCGCGCGGTTCAACGCCAGGAGACCTAAAAACGTGCTGTGAAACCAGACAAGGGCTTTTCAATGCATTGTGTAAAAATACCAACAATAGTGTGCCTTGCAGAGAACAAGCATTGGCAAAGCCAATAGGTCTCAACTACGTGAGAGCTATTGGCTTTGGCAATGTGTTTTAGCCATTGTCTACATCAGTGTGGCTGCTGCTCAGTTTGCTAAAAGCTAATGGGGGGAGTGGGGTGAGGTAGATTGGACTGGTGTAGATTGGGGCAGAGTGGAGTGGGGTAGGTTGGTGTGGAGTGGGGGTTGAGTGGGCCAGGGTGTAGTGGGGGTAGAGTGGAGTGGGGGAGTTGGGTAGATCAGCATGGTAGATTGAGGTGGAGTGTGGTCAACTGGGATGGAGTGTGGTAGATTGGGTAAAATAGAGTGGGGTGGATTGGTGTGGAGCAGATAGGAGTAGGTAGAGTGGAGTGAGATATATTGGGTACAGTGGATTGGGGAAGAGTGGGGTGGATTGGAGAAGAGTGGGCTGGATTGGGGAAGAGAGGGGTGCTTTGGTGTAGACTGGAGTGGGGTAGATTGGAGTGGGGTAGATTGGAGTGGGGTAGATTGGAGTGGGGTAGATTAGGTTGATTATAGTAGGGTATAATGGAATGAGTGGGGGTAGATTGGAATAGTTTAGAGTGGGGTAGATTGGGGTGGAGTGGGATAGATTGGGTCAGTGTGCGGTAGATTGAAGTGAGGTAGATTGAAATGGGGTACACTGGAGTGGGGTAGGGCTAAATTGGGTTGGGGTAGATTAGAGTGACGTGAGGTAGTGTGGGGTAGATTGGAGTAGAATGGAGTAGATTGCAGCTGGGTGAGGTAGACCGTGGCATAGAGTCGAGTGGCGTTGAGTGTTGTAGAGTGTCTTAGAGTGGAGGGGCATAGAGTGGAGGAGCATGTCGTAGAATGACTGGCATGTTATAGAGTGGAGTGGATTGTTGTAGAGTGGCCAAGAATTGATCAATGCAGAGTTGTGATTGGTCTGAGCGCCGTGGTTCGGCGCTCAAACAGGCAGTGGGAGCCTGTGCATGATCCTCACCAGGCTGTGTATTACAGCCTGGTGGGGAACATGCAAAGTGCGCATGACTGTTTGACCGGCAAAAGATGGTCGCCAAACCGTTATGCGTACTTAAGGGCCCACCACTCCTCCCCTTGCTGGCTGTGATGACAGCCAAGCCCAACCCCACAAACCTGCCCAACAACTGAAAAATCAAATGATAATAGCAGTGTTATTATCATTTTATTTTTCCTTTCTCCATTGTGCAAAATGCAGTGGGGCGGCGCTTCTCCGCCCTAGCGGAGGAGCCGCTGCTGGGCAGAATGCATTCCTAGGTCAGGTCTCTGAATGTCCCCAAGAGGTCTTTAGCAAGTTAGAAAGCTGCACTGTCTGGTAGGCTTTGACCTATAAAGGATGGGAACCATGCAAAAAGAGGATTTTCTACAAAGATCTTCTTTCTTTTTACACAAAAAGGCATTCTGTACGGATTTCCCTATCAGAGTACAATCTCAGGAATTTTTAATCCTAGCACGTCATTATACCTCAAAAGAAAGCCAAATCCACTTGTCACAATGAATGCAAGTTAGCAGAACACCAAGTTCATGCCTCATTATTTAATCAAATACACAGAGAACTACCCCAACTTTATTAGCTGCTGTGGTGTGAGAGTTATCTCTCAAGGGTTATAATGTAATGTAAGCCTGGTTCAACTCAATGTTTGTGCAAACAAAATGAATACACTGAAGAGAACCATCACAATCACTGTAAATACAATTAAACTGTTGGAGGAAGGAAGGATTTGGGCCGCAGGTAGACCCAAGAAGGGCTTAATGTTTATTGGTGGTAAAGTAAGAAATATAAATAATGTTTGTGGAAATGCGTAATGAAAAGTTTGTATATCTTGTAATAGAGCATATTTAGCTATGAAGCATGAAGTATTAATGCTGAACAATGTATAATGTATAAAGTGTGTGCAACATGGAAAATAATAAATATAATTAAAAAAAAAATTTTTTAAACTGTTGGAGGACAGCGGCTGCTTCGTTACTCTCAGCGGAGCTTCAAATTCAACATATACCCCAACCCATTCCCTGCACAAACAAGGGAAATATGTAGTACTCCCAGGTTAGACCAGTTTTAGACAATAACCTGCTCCATCTGCAAAGTCTAGACTTGGTGGCTTTTAAATTAAAGAAACAAATTCCCACCTTGTCATGCTTTGCCAACTCTGTCAAGGCACGAATATAATTTATAATCACGGTTTTACCCCAGAAATTTCTTGCTAGTACTGCCCCAAGCATGCCAACAGGACTGCTGTAGAGTCATACTGTGGTCTGAGGATCTCCCTCTGTGGTTAGTTCCCCTGGCTCGGGCTTCTGGCTTGAGAATTCACAGTCACTTAACGTCTGCGGATAATCTTGTTATGACGGTTCAAGATGTCTTCAACAAAAAACAACACTGATACCCCATCATCAACATTGATCCTAGCTAAAGTTTGCAGGACTGAGAGACTGCGACTGTGTTTCACAGTGTACGAATATTTGCACATCTTTCTACAGAAAGAAAAAAGGACAGATTTCTGTCAACATAAAAGACAAAGCAGCTGAGCTATCAAAGGTGAATGAGATCTTTCATATGCTGAGCACATGAGTAAACAAGCCTTTCACTGTGTACCTGGGGATCGATTTTTCCATATTCTACCGATCACTAAAATTGACGTATATGCTAAATGACGATCTGGCATGGCTTTAGGAAATTGGCAGAAAGACATGAGGGACTGAAGATTCCATATCACTGGAGATCTTGAAAAGTTGAGTTTAAGGCTTTTCTTAACTTGCTTTATTGTCTACAAGAAATGTATGCTAAATTATCAAGCAAAAAAGCAAATGACAGACAGCCTTGAATATCTTTCGATTTAAACCAGCAGTCAGGAGGAAAGGCAGCAACAGTTCTTGGTACCAGCTGTTCTACCAATTCTTGTATTTTAGAGGTTTTTTCCGGCGAAATGTCCCTTATGTTACAATCACTAGGATACACGTGACTCCAACTGGGAGAAGAATGTAATCTACAGTATCGCTATCAAACTGTTGATTAGGGGGTGTGCTGAACAATCCCCTTATGATAACGCTCTTCATCATTGGAAGTATTTTATAACTTTTAGGGCATTGTGAAAGATCTCCAAACCCTCTCCTCTCCAACCCATTGACCCTTTGTAATTGGGAGCTCCTATTCTACTGTGAGTGTGTGGGGATATGGATTGTGTTACAGCAATGTGCCTTTTAGAACATGGGTATGTGTCTACACATGGCATGGGAACATGTACACAGCAACAAACAGATTTGTAGCTTCTGCTTACTTCCTGTTTTGTGGGTAAGGGGGATCAATTTAACTTCCACAGATACAGCCCTCTATAACAGTAATTCTTAACTTTTTGACTTCAGTAGACCCCCACTTAATCATTACTGGAATCCGGGGACCACCAATGAATCATTATTGTAATCCGGGGACCACCACTGAGTCAGTACTGGAAGCTGGGACTCCAGTTTAAGCAATTTCGATAATTTGAACCTCAAAACAATGCAAAAAAAATACAAGCACTAATCAAACAAAAATACAAATGATTAAATATTTTATTCATTTTACAAGCAAATCTTTAATGGGAAAGTTGGGGTTTTTCTAAACTTAACTGAGGCCACTCATCATCCATACTATAGTCTGTTTGATGCATTTGCACTGCTCCCACAAATTAATCTGAGGATTCCAACTTTTCTAAACAGTCAGGGACCCCTAAGGGTTCGGTCCGCAAAGCACAGGCTAAGAACCAGTGCTCTAGACAAAGTATGAAAAGAAAACTGCAAAGATGCACTCACAGACACAGAAAGGACCAAAGGTTTTTTCTTTTTACATTTTGTCCTAGACAGCAGAATATACCTCCTGCGAGCGGCAAAATGTCGAAAGAAGTTAACTCGAGAGGAAAGCAGGCAAATTGTCTTCCTCTCCTTATAGGCTGCAATGCAGCGGTTTGAACAATACAGTTAGATCAATTGGAAGGGTGCACCTTCCCTACTGCAATAAATCTATACTATAAGCTGTTGCTTTACTCCACCAGAATAAAGACACCTACCGAGTTGACCTACAGGGGCAAGTACATCCTCATCACACACATTAGCATGCTCCTAGTCTTCCCTCATTAAGGACCAACACAGAAGTACTGCCTGTGCCACGGCACCATCTATCTGCATGAAGCCCCCTACCCAGTGAGAGGAGACCGAAAGGACACCACAAATAAGTATCTGCAGCGACCCCTCACCATAGACTGAGGAAAGATGGACAGCAACATAAATAAGAGATTTTCCTGGTGAGTATTCCGTTCAAGGAGCATTACAGACAACATTGTTTCTAGAGATATTCCTTGACAAACAAGTGACTTGCCTTCGGTAACGATATATCTGTAAGAGGCATATATTGGTTCTGGATTCCCATACCTTAGAATTACCCCCAGGCATCACACTGGATCCAGAGAATTTTTCTTCAGCAGTACCCTGCGCGTCGGTAGGTGGCGTTGGTAGACTCCACGTTCATCATTGGCATCGTGATCACAGGAATGACGCTATGGTATCTACTTAAACGCCACTGACGTCTGTTCTTAACATGACATTCCACACCAGAAGTGCAGAGCCATGCAAGACACTGACTACTGGTGAACAAAACTAGGGCCCTGAAAGGGAGTCCCTTACTCTAGAAGTCAGTTGGCAGAACAGGGAGGATGGGTGGGGCGGTAAGAAATCCATAACTAATACAGGTCTCTTACAGATATATCGTTACCAAAGGTAAGTAACTTGTTCATCTGAAAGAGACTATTAGTTATGGATTCTTTACCTTTGAATAGATACCCCAGCAATACCATCCCCGGAGGTGGGTATGCGAACCAAGTTCACACCAGAACGTCCTGGAGAACTGAGCAGCCAAAGATGCTTTCTATCCGGACTTGGCTTTCCAGGCAGTAATGTTTAGTGAACATGTGCAATGAAAACAACATAGCTGCCTGGCACATGTCATGAAGGGGGACTTCACGTCCCAAAGCAGTAGTGGCTGCCACCGCCCTGGTGGAGTGGGTGCGCAACCCTACTGGAGGTTCTTTTTTCGCCAAGGAAATAACACATTTTAATACAAGGAACGACCCATTGAGCGATGGATAGTTTTTGCACGGCCCAACCTTTTTTGGCGCCCACATAGCGAACAAAGAGTTGATCATTCACCCAGAATGGTCTTCTGCGATCCAGATAAAATGAAAGTGCAAGTTTTGGATCCAGACGGCGGAGCCTCTTCTCCTCTTTAGAAGGATGCAGGCGGGAAGAAAGTGGACAAAGGGATGGTCTGTCCTATGTGGAAAGAGGTAACCACATTGGGAAGAAAAGAGGGTCTAGTGCGAAGGACAACCTTTTCCGAATGAAAAGCCAGGAAAGGAGGTTTAGGTGAAAGAGCCCTAAGCTCACTCACCCTGCAAGCAGAGGTGATGGCAACCAAAAAGGCAGTTTTGAGTGTCAATAGTCTGAGAGGACAATTATGTAGCGGCTCGAAGGGAGACGACAGTCTGGGGCGAACTTGTCTTCAACAGCCAATCCTCGAGATAGGGGAAGACTGGAACCCCTGATCTGCGCAGATGAGCTGTGACCACCCCGTCACTTTTGTGAACACCCGAGAGGTGCTGGTAAGGTAAGGCCAAAGAGAAAGCACAGTGAACTGAAAATGCTTGGGCCTACCATGAACCGTAGGTAACGCCGGTGGGCAGGCAGGACGGGGATGTGAAAATAGGAGTCCTGCAAGTCCAAGGCTGTCATCCAGTCTCCAGGGTCGAGAGCAGACAGGATCAGAGCCAGTCATTACGAAAGGAATAGGAGGAAACAGGTGAGTAATGCCCTTAAAGAAGGGATTTACAATAGGGGATCTGAAAAGAGAAGGCTGATCAGGGAGGAGAAGAACGGCCAAACTGGGAAAAAGATGGACTTTAAGAGTGCCCAGAGCAGGTCCAAATAAAGAACGAAGAGGAGAACTTCTTGAAGAGGGGCAGAAAGGGGATCCACAGCCTTTGCTGTGCACCATGCTAGAAAGCTGTTCAATCAACAGGCATATATCGTTTTGGTGGAGGGACGCCTGGCTGCCAAGATAACGTTACAAACTTTGGGAGGAAGGTCGAAGTGGTCAACTGTCGCCGCTCAATCTCCACGCAAGGAGGTTGAGACTGGACAGGTTCGGGTAAAGGACTGTCCCCTGCTGCTGCGACAAAAGATCCTCCCGAAAAGGCAGTCTGATCGGAGGATTGATGGCCATGTTCAAGAGCTCGGGATACCAGACTTTTCATGCCCCATCCTGAGCCACAAGAATGACTTGAGTCCGGTCGCGCTTGATCTTCTTCAGCACTCTGGGCAGAAGTGGTACAGGTGGAAAGGTGTATAGAAGACCGCAACTCCACTTGCGACGAAAAGCGTTGACGAGCGAGTGCCGTCTTGGGAATTCCAACGCGAAGAACTGCTGACATTATGTTATCTCTTCTGTGGTGAATAGATCTAATCAAGGGTCTCCCCACTGCTGAAAGAGACCTGTCCCACCTCAGAGTGAAGACGCCATTCGTGATTCATTATGCACCGGCGGCTGACTTCGTCCGCTTTGGCGTTCGCCATGTGTTGAACCACCAGGGACATGCCCTGATGTTACAGCCACTTCTAGAGACGAAGTACCTTCTGACATAGGGTCTACGACCCAACCCCGCCCTGTTTGTTGCAATACCACATGGCGGTGGTGTTGTCTGTGAACACCTGCACTACTCTTCCTTTGACAAAAGGAAGAAATGCCTTCAGTGCTAGATGAATCACCCGGAGCTCCAGAAGGTTGATGTGGAACGCGGACTCCGGATTCTGATCACCACCTCTCTCATGTGGCCACCCCACCCCAGAAGTGATGCATCTATCACCACAGTGAACTCTGGTTGGGGAAGGGAGAGGGATCTGCCGTTGACCCAATCCTGGTTCGTTAGCCACCACTGCAATTGGCGTGCAGTGCCCTCAGAGATCTGGACACAATCAGAAAGATTCCCCTGATGCTGTGCCCACTGGAACTTCAGGTCCCACTGTAGAGCCCACATATGCCATCTGGCATTGTCCAACAGCAGGATGCAGGCGGCCATGAGGCCCAGCAGCCTCAGGGTCATTCTGATCGAAAACCGGGATAGAGGCTGAAATATAGGAATCATAGCCCAAATATCCCAGACTCGCTGTTCGGGAGGATAAGCCCGAAACTGCGCTGTGTCCAGAACTGCGCAGATGAAAAGGAGCTTCTGAGAGGGAATCAGGTGTGAGTTTGGCACGTTGATAGTGAACCCCAGCGAATGCAAGAGGTCCGCCGTAGTCTGGAAGTGGGAGACGACAGTCTGGGGCGAACTTGTCTTCAACAGCCAATCCTCGAGATAGGGGAAGACTGGAACCCCTGATCTGCGCAGATGAGCTGACACCACCCCATCACTTTTGTGAACACCCGAGAGGCGCTGGTAAGGTAAGGCCAAAGAGAAAGCACAGTGAACTGAAAATGCTTGGGCCTACCATGAACCGTAGGTAACGCCGGTGGGCAGGCAGGACGGGATGTGAAAATAGGAGTCCTGCAACTCCAAAGCTACCATCCAGTCTCCAGGGTCGTGAGCAGACAGGATCAGAGCCAGTATCAACATTTTGAACTTCTCCTTCCGGAGGAAGTAGTTGATGTCCCTGAGACACAGGCCTTAGTCCTTCTTGGGTACCCGTAAGTAGTGGGAGTAACAACCACAACCTACTTCTGGCACAGGGACTTTCTCGATGGGTCCCTTGGCCAAGAGAGCCGCAACTTCCTGACGGAGAAGGGCCAAGTGATCCTCCGACATGCAATGGAAAGCAGGTGGCATGGAGGGAGGGGTTGTCTCGAAGGGGAGGGAGTAGCCCCTTCGACCATCTACAAAACCCACCTGTCCGACGTGATGTTGAGCCAGTGGGGGAGGTGATGGCGAATCAAGATGCCCACTGGCAACTGGTGGCCCTGAAATGTCGGACTAGGAGAGTTTGGAGGCTGCTGCATAGGGGGTGCTGGAGGACTGGCCCGTCTGCTGGCCCCAGATCCTGACACTGGGTCCCACGTAACCGGCCGTGCGGAGGCTGGGTAGCTTATGCAGGCCTGTGGCTCTGGGCGGGACATGGTGAGGCACACCTTCCGTAGCCACAAAAGGGGCAAAAAGCAGACGGCGAGGGGTGGTAGTGAGGACCAATGATCTGCCCGTAGCCGGGGAATCCTTAAAGCGCTCGAGCATGTTGTCCCCTCAGTCAGGAAGTTAGCCCTGACAGCCACGATAGGAAGCTCATGGTTCAAGGCCTCAGCCACCCTACTTAACACCACAGCATATGAGGCTCCCTCCTACGTATCCACAGTAGGGGAAGAAAGCAGGCTAAGGTCTGGAGAAGTATCCAGACCACTGGCCTCACCAAACTCCTCTCTCCAGTCCAGTTCTACCAAATGGTCTGCCAGAGGCTCCACAGACCCCTCGCAGACCTCCTCACCCTCCCTCTGGTTGCCACTCAGGGCGGTAGGGAACACTAGGGTAGAACAGAAGTACAAAAGTACCAGTCGGCACTGGTACCCACGTCAGTCAACATCGGTCCTCTCGGAGTCCATGTCATGGGGAGGCTAGGTTCGACGTCGGTCGGGGACAAAACCGACTTCAGAGGGGGTGGAGGTGTTGCCAATGGATTCGGCGTCGGAGGAGGTGTTGTAAGGTCGACCTGTGCTGATCTGGATCCAGGCCTGGACTCCAAGGTTTCCTGCAGTGCAGACGCAGAAGCCACGGCCTCAAAGACATAGAACCCCCAGCCGAGTTTGCGCGAGTCCGGCTGCCCAAAGTTGGAGTGGAGGGCTTCATAAAAAATACAAAGTTGGGTAGGGTCGCTCTGGCTCCCGTGAAGGGAGGGAATCTCTGAGCCTACCCAACAGGCTCCACGGGCCGAGCCAGATGACTACCTTCTTCATCCTGCATTGGCCGATGGACGGGGAGAACGCAAAGAGCAACGGTTCTTCTTCGCATTTTTTTGTGCTTCAACTTACCTGAAGGCGAAGAATAACAGTCAAAAAGTGACTAGAGGTACCACTCTCTTTGGATCTGCACTGGCTGACGCGGAAATAGAAATAACTGACGTCAGCGTGCAGGGGCGGCGTCTAAGTAGATATCGCGACATTATCCCGGCGATCGCAACGCTAACGATTACCGCGGAGTCGACCGACGCCACCTACCGACTTGCAGGGGTACTGCTGAAGAAAAATTCTCCAGATACAGTCTGCAGCCTGGGGGTAATTCGAAGGTAGGGAATCCATAACTAATAGTCTCTTTCAGATACACATTTCGGCAATTCAGTAGCCTGCACCCAACACGAAATTTAAAATGCACCTCTCAACAGCCTTAGGCCTGAATGCTGGAAACATGTCCTCAAACCACAAATTAGTTCCCACTGATGTGCTGTGCAGAAGTTATGCCGCTGACATGACTGCACCTCATGATCAAGCGTTATTTGGCACAAGTGTGAGTCTCACTTTTAGCCCATTCAAACTAGGATGACAAAATCTATGTTTGTAGTAGACCCCACTCTTAATCCATGCCACAATCAAGAGTGAACTTGGGGAAATTGATCTGGTGTGGCAATCACATACAGTACTGGAGCTACTAAAATCCTTAGACTCAATGAGTTTCCACTCGTAACAGTGAATGACCAAGACTCCCCCATAAATCAAATACATTTGAATTTCTTTTCCATCATGTGTTGCGGTTCCAAAGAAATTGCAATTTTTTGTCTCAGACATCTATCCCTAAGGTTGGCTGAGAGCCCCATGGACACCTGACTTTTACCATCGCAACTGGTAGAATTGTGTTTAAGGTAAAACCAAATGACTACGGAGACCCCTGACACCAACAGTGAAGTGCTAACAGAGCCTGGTAGCCTAAGGGAACTCAAATTACTGAAGCATCCTGATATTCTTCCTGATTAGGCATCCAACAAACACTTACAAAAAAAGCTGACAATGTTAAAAAAAAAAAAAGAATTATCATTTTCTGTGATGCTTCTCCTTATTTGTCTGTGTAGATATTTTTTCAAGGACTACCTTTCCCGGAAGGCGTGTGCCTGATAGGCTTTTCAAATATCATAGACATTGTGCGATGGTTTTAAGCTGCTTGTTCTCGCAATGATTGATACAGTCGTTGGGATATTGTGTTCTCTGAGCTGAAATTCACTCAACATTACAAAGAAAGTATTCTGTTAATGGTTGTACCGAAGGAATCACTAGCCATTAGGCTAAGATGAAAGCTGTCACATTATGGTAAAAAGGATATGGATGGGATGGATGAATATGGTAGTAGTTAATAAATCTCTGTTCAGGTGCATCTTAAGAGAAAGTCTCTAGGCACACACCTTTGTCAGTATATCACAAGTGGGAAGCAACAAGTAGCAAGACTTGTGGACCTACAGCGCCAAACGCCCGACTCAGTTTATATGTCAGTGCAGAAGCTTGCCTCTGCCTCGGAACTCCAACAACAGGCCAAAAGCATTATGGGGAAGATTCCATTCTTGTAGTCAAAACCCCAAAGTGGTAGAGACAGACCGTTGGTCAAATCCTTCACTTTGGAAGTTGAGCTTGCCTCCACCAAGGTGTTCTGCTACCAGTATTTCAGTAATGTGAGGTAACTAGGACTGGTGTTTTCTTATCTGGCAACCCCAAAACACTCCGGGTTTACTCAAAAATGGCTTAAAGAACATTCTGAAGTTTAAATTCCTTTACCACTAATCCCGCACCAAGATTGTCTTTTTTTTGGAAGATACTTTGCCTTGCTTCGGGTTTTTCAAATGTCTCTATTTTCTTAAATTAGCACGAGTAAAAAACTGAGGTACATGCTCCGATTACGGCAAAGATAGATTATGCCGATGTTCTTTATTTGGGTCTTCCTGATTCTACAGTTAAGCAGCTCCAGACAATTCAAAATTCTGTGGCATGTTTAATTCTCAAAATTCCTCGCTCAGCTCTGGTCTCTCATCATCTCAAACTGTTACACTGGCTGCCTATCCATAAGAGGATCCACTTTAAGTCACTGTTATTGGTCTACAGAGTCGTCTATACTTCAGGACCCAAATATCTGCTCAATCGGGTGATTCACTATATACCACTGTAATCCTCAGAAGCTTTTTTGGTTCTTGCTTTTAAGTTCAAACTAACCAGAAAACTGTTGCTCCTTCTCTTATTTGGCAATTAAGGCGTGGAACAGTTGTCCAACCTTATCTGAGTCGTGCTAGTGATGAATAGCATTTCTGAGAAGTTCACAAAACCTGGTTATTTGCTTCTAGGTAATGTGTGCGATTCTGTATATCCAAGGTCCTTTTCTGCACAGAGGTGCTCCTCTGAGCCGCTGCACGGTTTAAAAAAAACATAATTTATTCATGTTGGTAAGAAACACACAAGCTATAAAGAGAAGAAGAAAAAAACAAAAGAAGGAAAAGAAATAAACTGGTACTGGGATCTGTTCCAATAACTTCAGTAGTTATTACAAACCCCACAGCAGGTTCTGCTAACTAGAGACGGACCCTCAGCCTACACATCATCATACATGGAAGGCAATTAATACATTATTATTTAAAGAGATGATGATGTTTACAGTGCCTCTGGGCAAGTAAATCAGCACCAAGGATTTTACCAACTTCCAATGACTTCTCTGTGAGGGGTTAGAGTGCAGCCTATTCGGATGCTGTGACAAAAATAACACCGGAGTCCATTCTGCAAATTACTTGATATTTCCATGCCCTACCCTGCACATATATACCTAAACTGGGTAGGAAAGGTATTACTGCAGAACCAATACCTCACTTTAATAGAGAGGAACCCTATAGTTCGCCTAAGAAAGACATTCGACAAACACATACTAACACTCTAGATCTGCATAATGAACATGAACCATTACCAATTAGAAAGAACTTGTATATCCGTGTGTCAACATTCATTAAACAATTACATTTGCCCCCGCATTCAAAATATGTGCCCTCAGGTTTCTTTTCGAGATGGATACCACTTGTACCAGTGCATTCTTACTGGATATGCGGCCATCTTCATTTCAGGGAATAGTACTCTATTCTTTGGGCTACACTCACAGTCATTTACTTTGGAGTCAATGTATTCAAAACGCACATGCAACGCATGAGATTATTCAGTGGTGAGAAACTTAGCAGGAGCAATAATAACTGTTGCCCTTGAAAAGAGCCCGCAATTCCCCCACATCCAGAACTTTTGCCGGGATAATGCTTCCCAGTTGCAGAAAACCGGGACATTCTTGACAAGTTTGCATAGCGGAACGTTAAGGTGCTATTCCATTTAAAAGCTGTAACCCTGACTATGTAGCCAGGTTTATTGTGAATGTAAACTGTGTTACACTGTGTCTGCCTCAGCAGTCACACCCCTATAAGGAGCTAGGACCTGACTGATTGGTCAAGCTAACCAGGAGAGTGAAACAGGTTTCCTCAGACCAAATTCACAGTACGTTGATAAGTAGAGAAATGGGCAGGCGAGACTCTTTTGACTACTAGACACTCCCAACAACTTTAAGGCCTGGGAAAAAGCCTGGCAACTTTTCTCAAAATGGCAGCATACAGAACTCTGGCACGAGCTTGACAGAATTTTCAATAATTAAATCGAGTGAAACAACAGAAGGAAACCATGACAAAACGAAGATAATTAATTTGTAGTACAGAAATGCAGCATTGGCAATCGGAAAACAAGAGATGCCACCCAATACAAGACTCGTGGTATTTCATCTTCCGGATGAAATCTACTCAAAACGCGAAGTAAGCTAGTATAAAAACAATACGTAGCAAGGATCTTTAACTACATAAGAGTGCTAATCCTGGGGTACAAATTTCTACCACAGCCTTGACGTTACCACCTAATACCCTTAGTAATGACCAAGCCTGACCTGTGAGTAGCTCTCACATTGGTGACAGAAGTCCAAATAAACATTCTAAGGAATGTGCAGAAAGAAGGGGAGAAATGTCGAGACTAGGAAACCACGAGCTACAAATTCTGGAGGAACATGGCAAATTAGAGCAGGTCTGACTATAGCACCATCTTCCGTGAATCTGATACTATGCAGCTCGCTGTCAGGAGAAGAAGCCTCATTAAGAGCCATCAAGGTTAAAACTGATGACAGGACATGCACTCAAAGCTGGAACAATAAAGGCAGCCAATAGACAAACGATGGTCCACATTGCGATGAGGTTTAAAAAAATCATTACCCATCAAACTGTCCATCTAAACACAAAGAAAGTACAAGCTTGAAGAGGAGTCATGATGCTCCATAGGCTGCAGACATTTGCTTTCCAGGAACAGGTGAGGTGATGCAACTTCTGCATGTATGTAGTGGTATGCAAAAAAAGAAAAACCACACTAACAGCACAGCTCTTTAAAAAGACATATAGGTCTAGAGGTACATTAGGAAAAACGATTTTCTAATTCTCTCTGAATCACAATTAGGGAATCAGTATTTCTAATATATTCCTAGTGGGTTGCAATAGACCTTCCTCATGAATATTTATGAGGTAGTCTACAATTTCCAACCCAGTAAGAATTGCAGCCATCACAAGGATGGTGGCCTACTGAGGTCAAGAGACAACCGTGTTGATGATTGCTTTTTAAAAAAGCAATTCATTTTTTATGCAGCCTGTTTTCCTTAAACGAAAACGGGATGCATTTAAAATGAAAAAATGAAACTCTGCAGTTTCATTTTTTAAGATAAGGCAGTGCTCCCATGGACCACTGCCTACTCTTAAAAAAAGAAACTGCTCTTAAAAAAAAGATTTTTATTTACATTCTCAAATGGGATGGGGTCCCTTGGGGACCCCTTCCCATTTGCAATTGGGTTACCAACTACTTGGAGTAAGTGGTAAAATGCGAATGTTTTGCAACCACATTTCAGTCACAAATCATTCTTACATGCCACAGTGATTCCGTATTTGGAAGGGGCTCCGTAAACACACCCCTTCCTAATATCGAATCGGTACGAATTTGCAAAAAAATATTTATATATATATATATTTTTTTGAGTTCTGTATAGCGCGAACTAGACCATAGACATCGGGTATCAAAGCACTTTACATGAACACCATTTTCATTACAGATGGACACATTCATTTTTGTTGGGAGAGTAAGTGATTTGCCTAGAATCACAGGATGTTGAGCGTCGCTGCCAAGACTCGAAACTTGGTTCCCCAGCTTTGGGGTCGACTACTCTAGACATAAGGCTACATCCTCAATTCCAAACTACAATTCGTTAACATGTTACCGAAACGCTATTTGTGATTGATACTTACTGAAATGCATTTCTCAAGTTGCAAACGGTATGATTTTTGCGAATCAGGACATTTCCGACCGAAAAAGTGCTTGATACATCTAGTCTATACTCTTGTACACCTGTGCCCCGAGTGATATGAATAAAGAATATTTCCTACTCTGCGCAAAATTGTCTACACAAGTAAGACAAATACTCAAGGTACACTATATTATACATATACACATTTGTATCTCTGTATAATAGAGACTAGCACACACAGTCCTGTGCACGCCAGGGATAAAAACTGGCACATCTGTGCAGTACTAGAGCACTCCATTAAGTCCTGTGCACCAAACGGATAAGCCTAATAGAGAGTCTCTTTACCAAGACAGGAGTACACATTCTTATGAACTGTACACTTATTTGAACTGAGCTTGCAGGCAAGCTCCTGTGCAATCCTAGCCGAAAGGCAGCAGAGTGTTGTAAATGGTCAAAGACAAGCATAAAGTTAACAAGTAACAGGAGAGGAAGTTGGATCGTGGATGATTAATGGTCAGTGCGGAAGTATCACGTCCATTCTTCTTTACTACACTGACACAACTGACCCCTGTGAAACCAAGAACCTCTAAGGCACTTCTAGACCAGATTCACAAAAAATGTAAACATTTTATGAGTCTTTTTGTCTACGATTTATGTAGGTTTATAGAGTGTCAATTATCTAGAAAATGCAGTCCGAGTACGAAATGGGGGTTATGCAAATCACACTTTTGCATGTGTACTCCATGTCCAACATAGGTACTTCAGTGGAAAGTGTGAATGACAGGAAACATACTACAGCCGCTGCACCCCCCCTAAGTGCTCAACAATGTCAGGCGTTAGCTTGCTTCTTTACTGAGAAAATCGACAAAATTATCTCAGACATTAATACTAAAATATCTGACGCTGACCCACCCCCTCCATCTAACCCCATCCTACCTCAACCCACTGCTCTAGGCGAAAACCTGCTGGAATCCTGGCCGAGTCTCTCATTAGAGAATCTCAAAGGAATCCTAAAATCTGTTAAATCTGGTTCCCCTAGGGACCCCATCCCTATTAAAATTATAAAAAAACTGGATGACCAGTCCTTGAATATCATTGCCAACCTCTTAAACCTGTCCCTCGACCTCGCCACTGTCCCGGCCTTATGGAAGCACGCCATGGTGACACCCCTCTTGAAAAAGCCAAATGCTAACCCAGAAATATTGGCCAATTATAGGCCTATATCTCTGCTTCCTGCTTTTTCAAAATGCCTTGAGAGACACGTTCACTCCACGTTAGCCACTTTTGCAGAAGATAACTCCTTACTCCACCCTTCGCAATCTGGTTTCAGGGCTGGATTCTCGACGGAGACCGCCCTGTTAGGTGTCACTGAAAATATCAGAAAACTTCTTGACCAAGGCCAGACGGTAGCACTTGTGCTACTGGATCTAAGTGCGGCGTTCGATACCATCTCCCACGAAACGCTCATTAGAGAACTACACACTAATGGCATAAGAGGAAAGGCTCTGGAATGGATCAAATCCTTCCTGGCAAACAGAACCTTTCAGATCGCATCAGCACAGGCCGAGTCAGACACCTTACCTGCAGCTCTTGGAGTGCCGCAGGGGTCCATCCTGAGCCCTCTGTTTTTTAATATCTATCTCAAACCGCTGGTAGAACTTGTTGAAAAGCTAGGGCTAACGCTCATGAACTACGCCGATGACACCCAAATCATTTTTTCCCTGTCGAATTCTTGTCCCCACTCCCCGTCGTTACTCAAGGAAGGATTACTAAAAATATTGAACTGGATGACAGCAAACCAGTTAAAACTGAACGGCGACAAGACGGAAATTCTGATTTTGGGAAAAGACAAAGATCTCTGGAACCCCGCGCATTGGCCAGAACAGATGGGCATCCTGCCTACCCCGGTGTCCCATGCTCGAAATCTGGGCTTTGTACTAGATAATGCCTTATCCATGGACAAGCAGGCTAGTAAAGTTACAGGATTGTGTCTCACCATAGCTAGATGGTTGAGGAAAATCCTGTGGATGTTGCCTATGTCAACACAGAAGACCGTAGTCAATGCCCTTATCACATCAAGGCTTGACTACGGCAACATCCTATATTTAGGCGCAAATAAATCTGTCATTGGACGACTACAAGTAGCGCAAAACGCTGCGGTCAGACTCCTGTGTAAGATTCCTAGGAACGCTGGAGTCTCAAACCATCGCCGGGACCTTCACTGGCTCAGGATAGAGAGCAGAGTTCGCTTCAAGGCTTTGAACTATATGTTCAAAATAAAAACAGGAGGAGCCCCAAAATACCTCCAATCCCTTGCTTGCCTCTACACGCCAAAGAGAAACCTCCGGTCCCAGACAGCAGCATGCTTCTGTATTCCTAGGTTTAAACGTGCAAGATCAGGGGGCAGATCTTTTGCCTATCTTGGACCCTCCCTGTGGAACACACTTCCTCCAAGCATTCGGAAGGAAGATAACTACCATAGTTTTAGAAAGCTTGTAAAGACCTGGCTGTACGAACAATAACCACCTCAAAATCTCCCTCAGTTTCTGTCCTTTTTTCTAGCTGTGTCTAGGCGCCGGGAAACCCTTATTGGGTAGCTGTTGCGCCCTATAAATTGACAAAATAAAATAAATAAATAATTGACAATCTGCAATCTGTAAATAAAGATCAGTGAATTTCTATCTCCGAAACAGGTTTTTGTGCTTTTAAGTTCCATGTATTATATCAAATGTGTGTACGTGGTCCACAGTCACCTTTGCTGCACTTAAGTTAACACAAATGTGAACCAAGTCTCAATTGCATCGTTAAGTATGCATGCATCAAAGCCAGCCAGCTTGCAAATATGGGGAAAGGGATTAATCGATGATCAGGAAAGAGCCAGATCCCAAGTTTCTTTCCAAGGATTACACTGGCCTTTTTTGGAAGTCTTTTATAACACGAACCTGGCCCAAGGGCTTTGAAGTCCTTTATAACGGAACCAGACTGTTACACATTTTTAGGTACAATGAGATTCAGTGAGTTGCCCATAGACAGAGGTCCGGATTAAATAGTAGTTTTTCACATTCCTAAACTGTCAGCTCTGGTCATTAGGCCACATCTGCACAGTTTATGTACTTAGAAACAAAGCTAGTTTCTGTAAGTCTTGAGTAGAAAAGTGCTGGTGAATCTTTAAGTTTTGTAAAAACGATTTAAGAGAGATAGAAGCAGCACAAGGCTGCCACTGACAAAGGAACAGACAATAGCTGAGAAGGTTATCCGTAGTCCGGGCAAGCCTTTTATTCCACCAGGCATTTCCCCGGTGAGGTGGAGCTTTTGGAGGCCGGTATTGAAAGCCAATGGCCGATTTTGGTACCTCTGTCACTTTCCCAGGCTCTCCTAGGTTAACTGCGCCTGGCATGGGGAGGCTTCGAAAGAGAGAATGATAGACAGGGTGGGGAGGTAGACAGAAAACGATCAGGGAGGCAGAGAAGAGATGGCGAGAGAGAATGTATGGATTGAAAGAGAAGGTGCGCGAGGAGACAAAGGGCGCGAGGCTGGCATGGGCATTTTTGACAGGGCTGCATTTCGTTCCCAAGTCTGGCCCTGCAAGCAGTGAGTGCAGATAGGGCAGTCTTTCTGTTGGGGCTGATTTGCATAATTATGCCGAGAGAGATAGCAAAACTAACAGCGCCGATGAGTTGGTGGTGGATTTTGTTTAGCACCTATCACTCAAAGATTTGTAGAGCATGGGGTACTTACTGTCTTCGTTCACAAGAATCCATAGGTTTTTAAACTTTAGAGGATGAAGTCAATACTAGCTAAACAAATTACAAACTTAGAGCATTGGGCCAGAAAGCAGCCATGTATGAATTCCTTCTTTGTTGAGCTGAGTTTTTTTTGTCAGCACAAGGATCAACCACATGAGAAAAGAAGCAACAATGATGAAGATATGAAAGTGGTAGAAGGAACAAGTTGCTTAACTGTCACAATCAGATGCAGTGGTCGGTGCCAGTACTCCTTTCTTATTGGGGAACCAGGCCTCTTACCAGTGATAGTATCAATCCTCTCACAGGAAATGATAATGTCCAGTGTATGATGCTCTGAATTTTTGTGTCCAGATCTTCAGGATATGCCGCTTAAATTGCACACAAGGTTTGCTACTAGTTTCTTTGTACTGCAGTTTGAGAGAGTCTGCAATGTACTCCATCTCACACAAAAATGTTGCTTCCTCTAGACCAAACTGAGGCGGCATGGTACGACCTGCTACTATGCCCGGTGTTGGTCTAGCCTGACACTACGAGACTAAGCTGAACCTGTAGTGGTCACGGGGGACATGCAGACCAATGAAGTAGGGGCACACAAGCATATTTCATCTCGGTTTACCTGAGATACCGCCAACTCCTGGCATAGCCTTAAGTCCCAAGTATTGCTGCAGACAGACTGAGAAAGACATACAGAGTCAGGGTTACACACAACATTTTGCAAACAGTGTTCGCACAGTCTGCAGTCTCTCACTCTGCAGTCCTCACTGGCTAGTCAGAGTCCCCGCAGGCACAGGCTTTGCGGACTGGACCACAACTTGACTGTCCCAAACAGAACAGACCTGATTGCCACCACCTGTAGCACCAGTCTAGCAGTCTGTCAGAACCAGCGTCTCTGGCTGTCCACTTCCAGCGTAGTAATACAGGAGGTGCCCCTATGCCAGGAGATCAGCACAAGAAATTCGTGAAATGTGTAAAAACAGATGTTTCTTCCCAGCCAACACTGCTTAATTGTAGTCTACCACTTCACCTTTTTATTTGTGTTTAAAAAAAAATATATATACATATATATATATATATATATATATATATATATATATATATATATACACACATATATATACACACACACATATATATATATATATATATATATATATATATATATATATATATATATCCATTTCAAATCTCTCGAAACAAGAGAGCGTGGGCACTCCAGGCAAGGTAAGAATAAGGAATATGCTACTTTCCAGTATGCATCTGTTCTTGGCATGTAGGGCTGCTGACATTCATATCTGTGCATAGATCGCCGCCTAGGTGGGTTCGGATGATTGCACATTGTTGTCCTGGAAGAGTCTTCGAAGCATCACAAGATAGGTGACTCCTCCCCTGGACTACAGTGCGCATTGTGGCAGAGATGGAGTATAATACAGTAAGTGAAGACCATGCCTGAGAATGATTCTGAGTGCTACAGCTGCGACAGGCACCGGGGAGGAGGGCAGGCGATATGAATGTCAGAAGCCCTACATGCCAAGAACAGATGCATACTGGTAAGTAGCATACTCCGTTCGAGGCATGTGGGCTGCTGAATTCATATCTGTGCATAGAATAAATAGCAGTTTCCTCCTTAGCGGTGGTTGCCAGTGCCAGCTGCAGCAGTCTGAAAAAGAGTTCTGGAGAACAGCTTGTCCTACAGCAGCTTGCTGTTTGGAGTGTACATCTACGCAGTAGTGTTTGGTAAATGTATGTATGGTGGTCCATGTGACTGCTCTACATATATCTCCTAGAGGAATGTTACCTAGGAAAGCCATGGATGCCCCTAACTTGCGTGTGGAATGCGCTCTTGGGGGAACTGTTAATGTGTGTTTAGCCTTTTGATAACAGATCTGTATGCACTTAACAATCCATCTGGCTATACCTGATTTGGAAATGGGGTTGCCTTTGTGCTGTGGAGAGAAGGCAACACACAGTTGCTTAGTTTTTCTGAAATCTTTTGTCCTGTCTATGTAATACAGGAGAGCTATTTTAACATCCAGTGCTCGGTCTGCCACTGAATCTGGATTTGGGAAGAATACGGGCAGTTCTATGGTTTGATTAATGTGGAACTGCGACACCACCTTAGGCATAAATTTAGGGTTGGTACGCAGCAGTACCCTATTAGCATGAATCTGTATGAAAGGCTCTTGAATAGTTAGGGCTTGAAGCTCACTAACTCTTCGTAGCGATGTGATTGCTACTAGAAAGGCCACTTTCCATGTCAGAAACTGTATTTCACAAGAGTGAAGAGGTTCAAAAGGTGGTCCCATTAGTCTGGTGAGAACTATGTTCAGCTTCCAGACAGGTGAAGGTGGGTGTCTGGGAGGAATCACTCTCTTGAGTCCCTCCATAAAAGCTTTAATGGCTGGCACTCTGAAAAGGGAAAGATGCTGTCTGTTTTGAAGATAAGCTGCCATTGCAGCTAAATGTACCCTGATGGAACTATATGCCAGATTGCATCTGTGTAGATGCAACAAATAATATATAATGTTTTGCGTTGATGCATCTAGCGGATCTATGTCATTATTGGAACAATAAATGACAAATCGCTTCCATTTTGCCGCTTAGCATGCCCTGGTTGTAGGTCTTCTTGCCTCCTTGATGATGTTCATACAGTCAGGGGGCAGGTTCAGGTAGCCAAACTCTGTGACCTCAGGAGCCATATTGCAAAGCTCAACTGTTGCGGATCTGGGTGCTGAATGTCTCCACAGCTCTGAGTGAGGAGACTCCACGTGAGTCGCAGTCGTTGGTGAGGCACCACTGAAAGTTCTAGGAACGTGGTGTACCACACCTGCCTTGCACATGTTGGAGCAACTAGGATGAGCGTCATTGAGTGCTGCCGCAGTTTGCATGCCACTAGCGGTATGAGCGGTGCTGGAGGAAAGGCGACCGGTCACCAACACTAGGTCTTTGAGATGTCCCTGAGCCTGGTTCCACTGTCGTGCCAAGCACTCCTGAAGTGGATGCATGTGTAGCCTCGCGTGAGGGACTATGAAGATGCAGGAGGCCATCATACCTATCAGCTGCATAAATACTTGCGCTGGGAGTGAGTGCTGGGGCCTGAATTTCTGAATCAGCAATTGCATGCTGTTGACTCTGGCTGAGTTTGGCTGCGCTGTTGCTGTCAGAGTGTTTATTGTCGCTCCTAGGTACTGTTGTACATGTGCGGGTTGAAGATGAGATTTTGGGTAATTTAGTGAAAATCCTAGACTGTGTAGGAGGTGAATCGTGCGGGACATTTGGCTGGCACATTGCTGGGCTGACTTTGCTTGGACAAGCCAGTCGTCCAGATAAGGATAGACATGGATGTGTTGTCTCCGAAGGTGCGCAGCCACTGTCGCCAAGTACTTGGTAAACACTCTGGGGGCTGTAGTGACCCCGAAAGGTAGAACCTTGAACTGGTAATGCTGGTTGTTTATGGTGAACCTGAGATATTTCCTGTGTCCTGGGTGAATTGGAAAGTGGTAATATGCGTCCTTTAGGTCTAGGGTTGCTAGGAAATCCCCTTGACTGAGCAATGGTAGAACTTGCTGCAAAGTCAGCATGTGGAAATGTTCTTACAAGATGTACTGGGTCTGAGGTCTGAGGTCTAGAATGGGCCTGAGAGAACCGTCCTTCTTTGGGATTGAGAAGTACAGTGAGTACACCCCTGTACCCTGTTGTCCTAAAGGCACGAGTTCTATGGCCCCTTTTTGAAGCATGCAGATGACTTCTTGCTGCAATAAGTGCATGTGCTCTGCGGACAGAGGACAGTGCCTTGGGGGTATGTTGGGTGGAGTGGAGGTTAGTTCCAGACAATAGCCGTACTGGATAAGTTGTCTCACCCACCTGTCTGTGGTGATGCCGTCCCAGACTGGCAGAAACTGCTGGAGTCTTCCCCTGAGCGTTGTTACATGGTCTGGGGGCAGTGACAAGACGTCACTGTTTATTGGTGGCGGAGGATCTGGCATTATTTCCTCGTCCTCTGCCTTTGGTGCTGTTCCCACGATATCCACCCCTATTGTTTTTGTTATAGGTGGTCTGTGTGCCCCCTTTGTTGTATTGGGCTTGCTGTAATGCTTGACCTCTAGAGGCTCCCCTGTTACCGAAGCGACGAAAGGAACCACCCCTGAACTGTTGTGACTGCAGAGCTCCCATGGATTTTGCTGTCTCAGTATCTTTCATAATTTTTTCTAGGGTCAAGTCTACATCAGGACCAAATAGAAAGTTAGGGTTAACTGGCTGATTGAGTAAAATTGTTTGGATCTCAGGCTTAAAACCAGAGATGCGTAGCCAGGCATGCCTTCTAAGCATCACACTTGTGTTGATGGCCCTAGCTGCTGTGTCTGCTGCATCTAGCACACATTTAATGGATGCATTTGAAATCAGCTTCCCTTCCTGTATCAGCATTTCTGCTCCCTCCTTATAAACATCAGGCAGGTGTTGTAGTAGCTGCTCTAACGTGTCGTAATGAGCCCTATCATATCTGGCTAAAAGGGCCTGTGTATTTGAGATCCTCCAAATATTTGCCCCTTGAGCCGCTACTCGTTTGCCAGAAGCTTCCAAGATTTTGGATTCTTTGTCCGGAGGAGGAGCATCACCACTTGTTTTAGAGTTCGCTCTCTTACGAGCATTAGCCACCACTAGGGAGTCCAATGGGAGCTGGCACTTGATGTACGTAGGGTCTACAGGCGTAGGCCGGTATTTCCTTTCAATCCTTGGGTTTACAACCCTTGCCCTTGTAGTCTCTTTGAAAATGCCACCAGCGTGTTTAAGGACACCCTTTAGCATAGGCAATGTCTTTACTGATCTTTCTGAAGTTGAGAAAGTATCAAACAAAAAGTCTTCTTCCACTGGGTCAGCGTGCATTTCCACGTCATGGTTATTGGTTGCCCTTTCTATCAATGTGTTAAACGCAGCAGTATCTTCAGTAGGCGAGGTTTTGACGGTATAGGACTGAGTGTCAGGCGTGGTATGTGGCTCACCAGGGTCAACAGGGTCAGTCCAGGGCTGAGTTTCCTCTTGATCTGTGTCAATAGGATAATTAAATTCTTCCTCATTGTATCCCTCCCCCACATCCTCATTGGTACGTGTGGGAGAATAGGCGTACTCTTGTCCATAGGACTGCACAGGTTCAAAAAGAACAGGCGAGGTGGCAGAGTCCTGTGTCTTTTTGAGTGGGATCTTGTATGACTCCAAAGGATTTTCTGGAATGATCTTTCTTTTGTAAATAGTGAGTCTGCCAGAATCCGAGTCGATGAATAGTTTTGACTGATTATCATAGGAGGGCGCTTGGAACACCACGTCCTCTTCTATGGACTGATTTCTCGATACTACCGACACCTTTTTGGTCGTGTCGGTGCTTTTATGTGGCTCGAACGCCTTGAGTCGAGCGGTCGGGGGCAGTCCGTACTTAATTGGTGGCGTAAGCATTGGAGACGAACCGACCTTCTTCGAGGGCTGCGCGGTCTTCGATCCGACCGACTTCGTCTGATCACTAGTTTGCTTGCGGCCTTGCGTCGACTCGAGCTCTCGGTGCGCAGCAGGCACGCTCTTCTGCTTCGACGTGACATGCTCTTTCGGGTCGATTTTGGTCTTCAACTCGAAGACCTTGACCACTATCGGCTTGGAGGCTGGAAGCTTCGGATCAAGAGTCTTCTTAGCCTTGAGTCCTTTGTTAGTGTCGCCATCTTTGGACGTCGACGGCGTCAGTGCGACGTGCTTGACCGTAGATACAGGCTTTGGCGCCGCGACCTTTGGGCCGATGCCCCCTCGTGACCCTGAAGGGTCGATGACACTCTTTGATTTGATTGGATCCGATGAATCCGAAGCCGTCGATCCGAGGACTGTCTTTAGCAGTTTCGGTTTAGCATCTGTCGGTTTCGGGTTCGATTTCACCGCTGATTGTGGTTGATCGACCGATGGCTCCTTCGAAATATTCTTAGCCGGGCCTTGACGCTGGGCTAAAGAATGTGGATTAAGATCCTGGCTAAGGCCTTCCGGCGATGCCTCGACCTGAGCCTTTGAAAGTACAGTGTCAGTATTGGGCCCGCGACTGCGGTTGGGCCTAGCTCATCGCTCGAGTCGTCATCGACGGCTCCGATGGCCTCTGCGTCGTCTCCTACCTCGACGACGTCTTCATCATGGACGTAGTCTTCTTATTCGTCCTCATCATAGTTAGAGTTGTGCTCCAACACAGGATCCGACTGTTGTTCAGGATCCTCTTCATTGGCGCCCTCGTCGTCACCAGCCTCGAAGATGTTCTCCGGGTCGGGCGCCGTTTTCTGCGCCCACTGTCTTGCAGCGCGTCAAAGCGTCTTCTTCGACCTGAACCGAGAACAGGCCATGCAGCTGGCCTCGTCGTGGTCCGGGGATAGGCATTTATTGCACACTGGGTGCACATTAATGTGAGGGAATTTGGAGTTGCAAATGGGGCATCGTTTGAACGGGCTCCGTTCCATCGTCGGTCGTTGATGGGGCCTTTGGTGTCGAAAAAAGGCAAACGACCTTCGACGTCCTGTTAGTAGTAGTGCCAGCAGATGACTCACAGCCACCAAATGAACTAGCGGGGTTAGAGACGAATTATCTAGCATGCAAATGGAAGAAAACTTAGATGGGGGCGCTGAGCTTATCATAAACTAGGACAGTAAGACGTGCAAGCTATTAGGGGGACAAAGGATGGTGGGAATTTTATAGTTAAAAACCTACAGCACAAGGGGAAGGAATGTTTGGGAGAGGAGGAATTTAATTTGCACTATGATTTCTGATCAGCCAAAAAGTACACATCATGTGAGCCTTACCATCCTATTTGGAACACTAACAGACTCAGAAGCAAAATTAAACACGGGTGGTCTATCTGTACCTTTCTTGGCACAGCCCAGATGTTGTCTTACTTCAAAAGAAGTCCAATAAAGAAATCAAACAGCAGGCAACAGAAAAGGGAGAATACACAGTAATGGCCCACTCAAGACTTACAACAGACTCGAGAGGAATAGCAATGCTGCTTAAGAAACCAACACCCTTCACAATGGGATGAACACGGCTATAAACCCAGGGTTGCTATAAGGCTATCGCTGGTAATCAGAATGGGATAACCCTTAATCTTTGTTCAGTGTATCTACTGCCCAGGATACAGAAGACGACTCTAGACACCATCGGGTCTTGCTGAGATTGCCTAAACACTTTAATTCTGGGAGGTGACCTGAACCCCACACTTGCAGATGATGTAGACAGACAGCACCAGAGAGAAGATTCTATGTTACATTATTTCATGGATGTCCTGCGCTTGGTGGATGTTAGGTGGGCGCAGAACCCGAGGGACAGACTGCACTCTTTCTACTTAGAAGATCACAATAATTTCTCCCAAAATGACTCTTATTACACACCAGTTACACAAAGGTCAATTCTCAAATAAATCACCTGTATGGAGGGAACCCCGGAGACTGGAGATGAGGACATTTAAGGAGTTGGAAAAAGACACATGGTTCCTGAGAAATAAAGCAATAATGAGAGAACTACACAGATCACTACTTTAAAGAAAGTGCAGATACTGAGGTGCTAAATAACGTTGTGGAAAGCCTACATGGTCGTGATTAGGGGTGAAGCAAGATCATTACAAACTGGGAAAAAGAAGAAAATGCGTGAAAAAACAAATTGGATGGCAGCAGACATCCTTAGTCCAGAAGCCCAATACATATAAACAAATAAATAGACTTTTGGCCACCAATTACGACTCAAGAAATAAGAAAGTAATGCCAATGAGGCACATAACCACCTTCTTGCCTGCTCAAGGAGGCTGTGTCTACTGGGAAACAAAGCAGAAGAGCAGCCTGCATAGCTTGAAAAGAGAGAATGAGCAAAAACTAGGCCGATTAGCCGAAAGACTCATACTGGGACTAAACTCCAAGGTTATAGCGCTATTGCAGAATCCTTTGTCAATTATTAGCAACACTTGTACAAGACACAAACCTGCCCGACAGAGAAATACAGGCCTTTCTAAAGGATGCTAAAATCCACATACTGTCTTGTGAAGACAATGGAGGTTTGGAAGCTAACAAAGGCTGCTGAAATAGGTGAAGCAATTACAGATCTGCAGGCGGGTAAGACACCGGGGACCAATGGCTTCCCGGTGGAGTTGTACAAAGGAATGGTGAGCATATTGTTCACTCATTCCTGCACAGCGCTTACTGCGTTACGAATGGCATTTAGTAACTCCCAAAAAAGGTAAATCATTAAATAAATGTGAACCATTTAGATGTTCTCCCTTCTGAACACAAACTAAAGTTTTCAACAATATATTTGCGGCTCACTGACAGAAGGTGATCGGCACTAATACCCCCAGATCGAATTCTAAACAGAAGTACCGGACTTAACGTAAGGAAAGCTATATGGGAGCATGGAGTACACAAAAGAGGTGCTAAAACAGTGGTACTTTTGCTTGAAGCCAATGGAAATGCCATATATGCTTGTAGTTTTGATAAGGAAGTGCTTTGGGCTAAACTACAACAAGTGATGTTGCTTTACCAAAAACCTATGGCCAAAGTAAAAAGTCAATGACACCTGCTCAAAACTGTTACTACAAGAATGATGAATAAGGCACGGGTGCCCCCTGGATACCTTGACTTTAGCCTTGGCGCTACCCTGGTGTGCTAGCTCTGCTGATCAGATGGTTACAATGAGTGTAGGAAGCTGGCTCTGTATTTTCTATACCAAATGAATGTATAGTATGCACAAAGTCCAGTAGATGCCCAGAGGCTTAAGTAGATAATCCTAAAAACTCTATTTGTGCTAGTGTTGCCAGCAGTTAGGTTTATCAGAGGGCTGTGTTAAGCATGTATTGTACACACTCAGGCAAGAAATGATGGACAAACTCAGAGACTAAATCCAGACCGATTGTTTGTATACAAAATTACTTTGTTATTTTATTTCTAGAACCAAGAGAAACTCAGTTGCAGGTAAATAACAGTTTCAAAAGCAGTATTACTTTTCAAATGCAGAACATATTGGTTTGTAAGGTCAGGACAATACTTTCCAGTAGGATAAAAAACAAAATACTTTGCAGTGTTGAAAAATTCGGAGGCAAGATGGCCGACGTGAGGACGTCCGTGTGAGGAGCACCGATAGCGGTCTCGCCACTATCTACATTTCTCACTTGTTTGACCTGCTAGCAAGCTTGTTTCTTCGGTGAAACTGTATACTGTGTATATACGGTTGAGCCGGGGATGCGGAGAGACTTATATTGGAATCTTCACCGCTCGCTTCTGGCGGCTTGGCGGCGGCGGCGACCTGCGAGGAGAGGAGGCGCGTCCAGCCTCAGCAATATCCCCGTCTGGAGTCTCACCTGCGGCGCTTCCGAGTTGGATAGCCGATTCCATACCACGGCGGCGGATTGCAACGCCCAACGCGCTCAGCACAGCATGCCGAAACAGCCAAAACCCAAGACTCGTGCCGCAACAGCCGCGGCTGTTCAGGACACGGCTCAGACCCGAGCAGCTGTTGCACCACTAGCGGCTGAGAGTTTTCAAAAAGATAAAACTGTGATCCAGGGCAAAACACCACTGGGGGGCGGTTTAGGATTATCGGTAATGAACGCTCCAGCCAGGGACCAAGCACAATTTCTTCCGGTGCATTCTGGGATTAGTAGTGCCAGTCCCAGCACGACTCCGAAAATTCATGGCATGTTCAGAAAAGTAAACAAAAGTACCAATAAGGGAAAAGGGGAGCAAGGAGAAACTCCTGAACAGCAAGGACAGTCTGAACTGTCTGAACAGCTCGAGCAGCCGTTAACTCAACAACAAACTACCCTTGCTAGTGAAGACTCTTCAATTCTCACAACTGGTTTGGCTGACAATGCTATACCACCTGCACAGCAGATACAGCAGACACAGTCGGAAGGGGTTTCATCCTCTGATATCATTCTTCAAGATGCATTGGAGACTATCGAAGCCACTAATTCGCAGGTAGAAGTGGAATCTGTTGACTCGGCAGGACAGTTCTATTCGAAAATAGGTCACGCAGGAATAACCTGCGTATCTTAGGTATTCCTGAAGATAGTGAGGGGGGAAATATTAGAAAATTTGTAGTAGATCTCTTTACCGAAGCCTTCCCAGAGCTTACCCAGTGGAAATGGGATATAGAACTTCAAAGGGTGCATAGATTCCCTTTTCAAAAACATCCTAGAAGTGACTCTAATGTTAAGCCAAGGGCTATTCTTATTTGTTTAAATAACTTTTTGGCAAGGGAAGCTCTTTACGATCTAGCTAGGCCAGATAGAAAGCGTAGGGGGAAGGGCCTGGAGTTCTTTGTCCGCCCTGATTATTGCCACTCTACTGCACAACTTAGACAGCTGATCCCCCTCTTTCCAAACAAAGGGAGTGCAGGCCTTCCTTCTTAACCCCGCTAAACTGAAGATTATCTTCAAAGAGAGAACATATTTCTTAACATCAGAAGGGGCAGCCAAAGAGTTACTCACATCGATATGATTCAAATTAGACCCTTTCTACTAATATTTTCTCCTTTACAGAATAGCTAGCAGTAATGGTTGTTTTAGATAGTGTTCTCTCTCATTAGTCAAGTTCCTTCTGGTCTATTTTTTCTTTTTTGTATTTCTCACATATTAATTCACTTTTCTTAGACGATGGAGGCTACATATATCTGGTTGTCTTAGTATAGTTTAGTGGCGAGACACATAGGTTGCATCTCACATCATCATCAATATGAGGGACTTTAGTCCCTTTGCCTTTCCTTGGGTGGGGGTGGAGGAGGGGCGGGGCTAAGAGGGAGGGAAGGGGAGGGGAAGGGTGCGAGAATGATCAGGTGAAGAGCAAATTTTCCAAAATTAAAGTAGAGATTATATTGTTCGATGTGGCAGCTTTTTTGATAATGAGTATGAAATCTAATCACAAATCCCAGCTTGTTGATATATGTCATTGGAAATTTCAAGAAGGAATGATTTGCACTATTTTTGGTTCTAATGGTCTTGGTTTCTATTGTGGGGAATATCCTATCAAAATGAAATGTGGGGTAAACTAAGGATTTGTTCATGGAATCTGTGTGGGATAAATAACAAAAAGAAGAGGGGGGTCTGTGCACAGATGATACAGTCTATGCGAATAGACCTTTTATGTATACAAGAATCGCACTTGACCTGGAATGATCGGCATTGCTTTAATGATCTAGGCATGCATCTATTGGCCTGCACACGTCAAGGAACCATCACAAAAGGGGTGGCAATACTTATGAGAAGAGGGCTGGGCTCTCTTAAGCGTAGTAAGGTTGATCCATGTGGCAGATGGGTTATCTTGGAACTCAACATTGATAATAAAACCTATACCATTTGCTCAATTTATGCTCCTAATACAGATGATACTGAAATTTTGAATGTTTTAAATTTAGAACTAGCGCAATGGCCATCTCCCTTGATATTCTGTGGCGACTTTAATATTCATCTGTATGGGGGCCTGGATCTCTATGGCAGTGCGGATTACACAGGGCTAAAGAAAGGACCTACAAAGCTTAAAAGGGTTTAATAAAAGAATATGGTCTGTTCGATGTAGCATTCGTTAAGAATCCTATATCACCTGATTATACTTTTTTTTCCGCTCCCCATCAGAAGATGGTGCGGTTGGATTATTTTTTTATTGAAGCCTCCCTCATTGATAATATTATATTTGAGATATTTCCCCGAGTAATATCGGATCATAACCCAATCATGATAGAGCTAAAAGTCTACCCTAATACTAATTTTAACCAGTGGTCATTTGATCGGAAACTGTTGGCGGACCCAAAACATATAGAATATATGGGCAAGTGGATTATGGAATTCTTTGAATTTAACAGGGGAAGCGCCCCTTCTAAAATTGTATGGGATGCTTTTAAAGCGGGTGTGAGAGGAGAGACTCTTTCATATTCAATCAATAAACAATTTGTGATAAAATGGACCATCTATACAAAGTAGTTCGAGGTTGGGAAGAGAAACTGATAAATGCCATAAAGAATAATCAGGATACCGAACCAATAAAATCTTCATTAGCTATTCATAAAGCAAAACTTTATGAAGCTTTTGCAGCTAAACTGGCTGAACAATCCGCAGTCATGAGAGCACACATATTCGAGATGGGAGAACAATCTGGAAAAGTTCTGGCAAAAAAGATGAGACAAAAGGTGGCATCTACTTTTATTGGCTCAATCAAAGACGAGCTTGGTCAGATACATACTAAACCTGATGACATTTTAGAGGTCTTTCGACAATTTTACCTCAAGCTATACGCTCAAGATACCCTAAACTATTCTAGTGAATCATTTTTAAATTTCATTCAAAATGATAATATATCCAAGCTCTCTTTAGATCAGACCCAGTTTTTAGAACAGGACATCACTTGGGAAGAGATAAATTCAGCGCTTCTATCTCTTACTACTGGTAAAGCCATGGGACCAGACGGGATTCCATTAGAATTCTATCAGATGTTTAGGAACGTGTTAAAACAAGACTTGCTGACAACATTCTTGATAGCACAGAAAGGTGCTACCCTCCCATCATGGGCCGAATCGACCATCATGGCATTTATAAAAAAAAGATAAACCTCCTTCTGATCCGGCCTCTTACAGGCCGATATCGCTCATAAATGCTGATAGCAAAGTCTTTTCTAAAATGTTAGCAACTCGGCTGTCTACGATAATTTCCACTATAGTATCTCGATGGCAACATGGGTTTATACCTAAAAGGGATACCACCGATCACGTTCGTCAAGTAATTGTCTTGCTTGATTGGGCAGAAGGTACAAACATTCCTGTCGGGGTTACTCTTTTAGAAGCCGAAAAGGCGTTTGATCGAGTGGCCTGGCCATACCGTTGGGATTTACTATTATTTAAGGGGTTTGGACCAGGTATGATAAGAGCATTAAAAGCTGTGTATAACACTCCTACCTCATCTATCAAAATTGGAGTAAATAAGTCAACCGTGTTTCCAATTTGCCGAGGCATCAGGCAGGGGTGCCCTGCCTCTCCGTTGCTATTTGCAATCTATATTGAAGTTTTTCTAAATAAACTAAACCATGAGCATGATATTACACCTGTAGTAGCGGCAGGCACACATTATAGGGCACTAGCATACGCTGACAATGTGGTTGTCCTTACCACAGATATAGCTAAAGCAATCCCAAAGATAGAAGATCTGGCTAATCAATTTGGTGCCTTTTCGGGCTATAAATTAAATATGGCTAAAACACAAATTTTATTTACCGGCCAAAACCCCCCACTATTTAGTAATATAGTTCCAATTGCAACATATCTGGGTATCAAGATCACTTAACCAGTCTCACAAATTCCCAAAATAAACATCCTACCTATGATAAGGAAATCTAATATTCTACTTGAGCGCATCAATCACCTTCACCTTTCTTTATATGGTAGAAATAACGTTATGAAGATGATGATTCTCCCAAACTTTTTATACCCATTTCGTTGTATTCCTCTAGAATTCCCAATGCCTATTTTTAAACAGCTGGAGAAAATGACAGGAAGATTTATCTGGGGGCATAAACGACACCGAATAGCCTATCGAAAAAGGATAATTCCAAAGGATAGGGGGGGTTGGGCCATACCATATTTTTTCTATTATTACTTTTCATCAGTACTGCATATCATTTCTCCCTTAATAATCAGCGATACGGCCCCAATACTAGATTCCCACTTCCCATTTATTTATGAATTGGTTCTAGGGACAGAGGCTAAGGGCTGTTTATTAAAATTTGTTGAGCCCAGTGACTACAAAAGAACTAAATTTAAAATCTTAAAAGCTGCTTTTAGGGCTTGGAAATTCATTAAACGAATTTTCGATATCCATAGAATCACGAGATACACCCCTCTGACCTCCCTTCATATTTTTCCATTTGTGGGTACAGATACTACTACGAAAAGATGGCGCAACTGTGGTATTACTCAGCTCAGTGATCTTCTACAGGATAATAAACTCTTATCATTTACTGAACTTCAAACTAAATTTAAACTCACAAATGATGACTAATTTAAATACCTACAGTGGTACAGGTATTTAAACACATTATCGGAGCAAGAACGTACATCGCTACAACGAATTCTTTTGATTGACTATGTATAAAAGAAGGAAAATTGGCTATTTTTACAATCAGCTGTTATCCCAATACTCAGATGATTTATTTTTTAGACACAATCTTTGGGCTGAGAAATTGGGATTGAACTCAATTAAGATGGAGGAATCTATCCATTTGACCAACTCTATTCTGCTTTCAGGAAGGAGTAGAACCCAACATTACATGGTGCTATATGATCTTTATTATGCGCCAGCCAAAATCTCAAAACGGGGTTCTTCAGCTGGCACTGCTTGCAATAGATGTGGCTTGCATGCAACGGACATTGTACACATGTTTTTTCTATGTCTGCATCTAAGAAGAATTCTATCAGAAATCCAACATTTTCTTTCCTTGATACTTGGAATTCCTGTAATACTCACATCAGAACTTGTTCTGATAGGAATCTCCTCTACATCCATGATAGACGATCAAAAAAAGCTGTTATTTATCTCAGTTGGGATTTTTCGCTCATGTGTGACTCAAGATTGGATTAGTCCAGACCCAACCTCCTTTTCTTCTTGGAGAGGGCGTCTGTTGGCAAGGTATATTGTGGAACTTGCTATATATAGAACGAAAGGACGTAAAAGAAGGGCAATGGGAATTAAAATTTGGGAACCAGTAGAGCGATGGATGGAGCGGGAAGGTGGGTCAGCAGTCTAATAAATTAGCTTTATGAGCTAATGATTGTCGTTTATTTAATGTATATTCTTCTCTGTTATTGTATTTTCTTTGCTTTTTCTTTCATCCAATGCCTGTTGTATATATGAAGCATTCTCTACTGTTTTTTCTTTTTTTTGTTTTTTTGTATATGCTTGTAACCTGATCAACTTGCAACAAAACAATAAAATTAAAAAAGAAAAAAAGAGAAAAATTCTTTGTAATACTTTGAGGAACCAATACTTAGTACAATGGCGTAAAGTGCCATACAATCCTATGGCAGGAAGGTATGTACTGGAAATACTTTTCCTAGAGCAATTCAATTTAGAAGGGCTATGTAAGGTGTTGGATACAAGTGAAAACACTTTATACAAGGCATTCCGATCTCTAAGATAATGTTACTCCAGGGTGCGCAATGGCACACCATACATTTCCTAAGGAGAAATTTGGCACAGTAAGAAAACATACAATGCACAGCATTCAGGGCTTCACCTTCAAGGAGCAGGCAGGTGGGAGGGGGCTCAAGTCCAAGGGGCGCCTCATTGGAAACCCCCGAGTTTTGGCGGGAGAGCGGGACAAATGAACACGGTCGCTGGTGTGCCACCAGGAGGATGGGGCACCTGGATGACGGCGATAGAAAGGGACTTCAAGGAAGTAAGAGGTTTCGACAAGTAAAGAGAAGGGTGCAAGGGTCGTGGGACCTCGGGGCCACCGCAGGTTTGTGGAGATCCCGGCCTGACAGGCAGGGAACAGCACCAACAGGTCAGCTTGGCACCATGCACAAAGATGCGCCTTGCGGTCAGGGCCGCCAAGATTCTTGTTGGGTTTCCAGGTCTTCTAGGCCACTTAGGAAGTAAGTCTCCAGAGGCTAGATATCACTGGAGGAGTGCTAGCACGCTGGAAAGTGGGAACCCACTAGGACTCATTTCACCTGTTTTTTGGGTTCAGTGCCTGGTACCTCAGGTATTGGTACCGTGCGGGCTTGGAAGGTCCTGGGACAACCAAATTTGGCATGGTGGTCGACCTGATCATCCTGAGGGTTGGTGCTAAAGCTCTGCCTTAGGCGGTCTCGGACGGGCCAGACAGAGCAAAGACATGACACTGGACTTTAGGGATTTCAGGCGCCTGCAACTGCAAGGGGGACAGTATCTCTGTCCCGACGGAGATCTTTGGATGTCCTCGAAGGCTGGCAGCACCCTGGGTTTTGTAAAGGCCACACAGTTGCAAGAGTGAGGCGATTCTCGATTTCCAGAGTGGTAGGCAGGGGGTTGGTTACAAAATTCCTCTTAGGATCTTCTGTTCTCACTCCAGCAGCTGTCCCTCCTTTTCTTCTGTGTCTTGTCCGTGGTATATGGTTTTCTGGTTCAGGGAGGCACCTAAATACAATACTACCTTTAGGTGCCTTTCATAGGAGTAGAGGGCAAAGGCCAATGGGCCCCTGACCTTGGGGTGGCTACGCACCCTAAATGCCAGCGTCCAATGGGAGAGGGCCTTTCCCTAAACCCTATTGGCTATCTTTTCCCATCTTCAAGATGGAGGAAAGTGCTTTACCTCGTTTTCCCCACCAGAGGGATGGGGTTGGCAGAGGAGGGCAGCCCTCTGGGCTATTGTCGGTTTCCTGCCAAAAGAGGTTGGGATAGGAAGGGGTCCTCCTCCTGCCAAAAGGAGAGGCTGGAGGAGCTGAACCCTTTGAAGCACATCGCCTTGGATTGTGAAGCCCTCCTCCCAGCACAGTCTTTGTTCTGGGCGCTGAGAGCGCTGGCTCTCACCCCAGGTGCCCAGAACAGCATCTTAGGGTTGCAGGCTGCCTTAGACCAGTCAAGAAACACACTAGAGCTGTTGGTCTTTCAGAGGACCCCTCTAAGGGGAACCCAAGTGCATTTTTTTAAATAAATCTAACCCTGGCAACAGGGTGGTTTTATTATTAGGAGAAGTTTGATATCAAACTCTCCTACGTTCAGTTAAGCCATCATGGTGCTGGAAAATTAGACTTTGGTGAGTTTCCAGCCCATGGACTCTACATGGCTTAACTATCCCTTACAATATTAAGAATAGACTTAATATCGCAGAGTCATATCTGCTCATGCTGATATGCCCTCACCATACATATACACCTGCCTTAGCGCGGAGAGACCTGCCAGAGGGGTGACTTACATATACCTAGGCAGCGCTGTTTTGGCATGACACACAGGGCTGTGTGCCATGTCCACTTTCCGTTTTTCTCTGCACCAAGGCACGCAGGCTGCAGTGGCAGTTTGTATGGCTTTGGTGAAGGGTTCCAAGGGTGGCACAATTAGTGCGTCAGCCCTTGGATACTCTTTTCAGTGCCAATGCCCTTGGTACTAGGGGTATCATTTACTAGGGATTTACAGGAGTGTCTAAAGTAAGACCAATTGTGGATTCGTTTTAGGGATAAGAACACTGGCACTGGGGAACCCGATTGGCAGGAACCCAGGGCACATTCAGTCAAAGTGCATCCCAAATCTTGCAAAAAGAGTTGGGGGGGGGGGGGGTAGTTGAGGTACAAATGAACCCCAGTTTCCTGAAATGAGAAAATACATGACAAGAGGATATCGCTTTAAGCGGACAATGTTGTACAGCCCAGAAAAAAAACATGTCACTGCACATTTTTACAATATTTGGTCAATATTCCAGATAAGCTATACATTGAGAAACATTGATTTTGTAACTGCTAATCAGATTAAAGAAGCACAAACTCTACAAATGTCCTTTAGCCCATGTCGAGACGGGTTTCAGGATTTAGGCATTATGTAATGGCGATCCAATCGATGTTATCTATGTAAATTATTACATAACTTCTAAAGAGACATAAGGCACCGGAGAACACTTCCATTATCTCTTTTGGGCCGAACAGCTATGTTCAAGATGATAAGATCTCCCAAAATCTGATATATCCTTCAAACACCCCACACTGCCAAGGGCATACTTTAGGAAATTGGAGGTAGAGGTCAGATCAGTTTTTTTGGGGATGGGAAACCACCATGCATAGCCCTCCCCGATATACAGAAATACTACTAAGGCAGCACAACTAGCGGTGATTAATGACTGAGTGCCCTGCAGGACTGAGGGTTGACAGGTATGCAATGGGATCCACTAGGTACCCTGTGGCCCAATATAGAACAGAAAAGACCAAAAGGATGCAGATGAAAAGCACAATCAGTAGTAAAAGCATGGAGATAGGCAAACAGCTGATGGGAAAGAACAAAACAAACACTGCCATGGGACGGTGATACGTTAAGACACATTGGGAACCTAGGGGGTTTCCGAAAGTGAAACCTAATTGGAATTTAAATTGGGGGGCGAATGGAATGGTTTGGGGGGGCTGAATACCTAGAGACAATTAGGAGGACATATGAGCCAGCAGACATGAAGCATAGAGGTATATACAATTTAGGCACAACCTTGCACCTTATATTACAAAGAACACAATCTTTGAAAATTATTCGCCAAAGAAGTGCAGGGTCCTATTTGAGCTACTGCCCAAAAAAAACTGAATATCCTTAACTGAAAAAAACAAAATAATCAATGAACTCTCCAATCCCTTTTAGAAACTTCAGAAAAGGTGGAAAGACAGATTAACAAGTTTCTTACCTTCTGTAACGTTCCTTCTACTAGAGACCATATAGCTACAGATTCCTCTCCGGTTGAATATTCCCCCAGCGTCAGACTGGATAGGGAAGCTTTTTCAGCAGTACCGGTATGTGCAGCTCCACCGTGATGGTGTTTCACTCAGGAAATGACGTGAGAAGCCTATATAGGCACCACTCCCACATGCTGATGTCAGTTACTTTTGAAGTGTTCCGCAACCCCGATATATAGCACAGAAAGAAAATTGATTGTGACTAGTGTGCATATTCCTAGATTTTGGATCCTATAAATGAAGAGTCCACTTCACAGAACAGGGAGGACACGAGAGTCGATGAGGAATCCATGGTTGGATAAGAGTTGCTACAAAAAGGAAAGTTAAAGAAGGTAAGTAACTTATTCTTCTGATAGAGAGTTCTAGCTGCATATTCGTCACCTTTTAAATAGATACCCATGCAGTACCTATTTGGAGGTGGGTCTGTGAATGGACTCAAACCAAAACGTCCTTTCGAACAGATCGTGGAAATGCCCCTCATGGCGAACCTGGCTCGCCAGACAGTCCTGCTTTGTAAATGTATAATGTGATGCCCACATAGCTGTTTTGGAGATGTCCAGAACCGGAACTCAAAATGCCAACACAGGGTGTCAGATTTTACTCTGATGGAATGAGCTCGCAGACCTTTTGGAAGATGTTTCCTAACCAATGCTTAGCAGATCTTAATGCAGAGCTCAATCCAGCAGGAAGTGGTATGTGTCTGCACTGCCTTGCCTTTTTGCTTCAGCAAACCCCACAAAGAATGAATTGTCCATCCGGTGTTCTCTGATACGATCGATGCAAAAGCTAAATCCTATTTTTTTTGTTCCAAGAGATGGAGTGCCTTCTTCTCCTTAGATAAGTGAGGTGAAGCATAGAATGCCGGTAGGGTAATGGTGACCGACATGGAGCCGTGTCATGACTTTCGGCAAGAAGGATGCTCGTGTCTGCAGAACCTGTTTGTCTAGGCAAATGGTGGTGTACGATGTATTGACACATAGAGGGTGTTAGAAATGGGGGTCTCTAGTTGGCAGTGGTAGGTACCTTTGTCCAAATAAGGATCCTTGCTTCTAGTCAGGGTAAGGAGGATACACACTTTAGATCACCCCTGCTCACCCCCTGGGTAGCTTGGCACGATCAGACTTATCCCAAAGGCAATGTGTAAAATGTTTGTACTCAAACCACACAGTAATACAGTGATAACACCACAAATAGACACCACACCAGTAAAAAAAATAAAGTATCTTTATCTAAACTCAACAAGACCAAAATGACAAAAATCAAACATACATGTACGAAGAATATGACTTTAAAAAGGTTTCAAACAACTTGGACCATAGAAAACTATGGATGCGTGATTTCTCACAAAGTACCTGAAGTTGGAAAAAAATTCACAATGCCAAACAGCCACAGGGATTGGAAGCGTCGAAAAACAAAGTGATGCGTCAGTTCCTGTGACCCAGGGGTGCCATGCGTCAGTTCTGCGGCACGCAGGAGAATTGATGCGTCAAATCCGGTCTGTAGGGAGAAGCGATGCGTTGATTCCAAGATGGTTCTGGTCAGCGGGTGATGCGTCGGAAAAACTTGCTGCACAGGTGCGATGAGTGGAAATCCGGGTGGGTCAGTGATCGATGCGTAGGTGCTCCGTTGGTTTCTTCAGCTGCGATTCCTCGAGGCATTAGTTCTTACAGTGGCGACAGGTGCTGCATCGGTTTCGGCAGTGGCGCAGCAATGCGCGGAGATTCTTCTTGTACGGCAGTGCTGCTTTGGGAAAACGGCCGCAAGAAGAGCGATGAGTCGAATTTCTTGTAGTTGCGTTGCTTTACCAGCCCCCAACAGCAAAAACATACTCGAGAGGCCAAACACAGGCACCACTTGGCAGGTCAGAACTCCCAGCAAGGAAGCTCTGGGTAGCTGGGGGTGAAGACACTAAAACAACGGTTAAGGAGGGTCCAAGGGATGTATGTTTTAGAGACCCACACCTGTATTTATCCCCAACTACTAATTCACAACACACAGAACACAGGGGGTCTACCAGTTAAACTTTAAAGCTGCGCTGTCACCGAGTCCACAGGATCCCGCGGTGTACATATCAACCAAAGACAGCTTATTTCAAGAGAAAAAGGGAAAAGGGCGAACACTAAATACACAATTTAGACCGGCACATCATGGGTTATTCGTACCTGGCTGACCAGTCCAAAGCAATTTGAAAAAGGTTTTCCATCAAATCGACTCAATAATTGCAAGTTTATAATTGCAAGTTTATATAGCGCTAGGATCGACTCCCGGAGGAGTATCTCCGCGCTTCGACCGCTGCGAAACCCTTCCTGGCTTCCCTTAGAGATGGTCCCTTAATGGGTACCTCCAGGGTGAGACCAGGCATCCCCGGCGGTCTGGTGGGGCCGTTAGTGAAGATGAGGCAAGCTAATGCCCAGAGTTGCCGAGTGTGATCGCTGATCAGAGTGGGCACCGAGGCGAGAGAATTATCGAGTCCGCTGACCCTGGTCCAGAAACCTGCCGCGCCGGGAATCGAACCCTGGTCCCGGGCCGTCCTCTGCTCTCGGGTCTGCCGCCTCTAACCAGTGAGCCACACTACTTCACTCAATGATCAGTCATATCATTTGGCCAAACCCAGGTGCATAATGGGCTGGTCCCCTGATCATTGGGACATCAAACACCGCACCTTAATGCTGTTTTCAGGATTTGGTCCAACAAAGATACAAACCATCCATGAAGACTGATCTTTTGATGGTAAGAGTGACAAGTCCAGCTAGATAACTGCAGTCAAGACACTGGTTTGACCTGTAAGTGGAGGAGTTAGAAGTCGAGAACTCCCCCCCCCCCCCCCCCAGCATTACACCCACAAAGGAAGCACTCTCTTCAGTGGTTGGACCTAGGGGTGTGAAAAGGCCAGAATTAGGAGAGTTGGCAAGGCCAATGGAAGGAAGATTCGGATTGGTGTAAATTGGCCAAAAAGTACATATATGAAGGTCGATGGTGTCCCAAATAATGGGGGAAAAAATTATTAATATGAAAACAATATAGAGGCATGGCATTAGGTAAACCGATGTTTCCAATCATTGTGAAGGTGTCTCATGTAGATTGTGGAGATATCGAGGTGAAGTATTAATACATGTGATATTGAGATGAAATTCACCTTCCCTTGCTGTTGACCACCTACCTACCTGATATGACATCTTGGTGACAGTGTTTAATCTAGTAAAATATTATAATTAAAAGATTGGAAAAAAGTAAGTGCATCTCAAAGAAACTATCTTGTCTTTCTCTCTCTCGCCCCTCAACCGCTGCTCCCCATCCCAAAAGGGCTTTGTAGCTGATAGTATAACTGCCCTAACCTGTAAGTCTAGAATAAAAAGACCCCTGAAGTATCCATTTTGTAGGAGCCTGAAGCCTTGTAGCCACATGCCCTGCACCGTTAACCACTGCTCTGTCTGACATGTTTTGGAGCTGCTGTGCACAAGAGGATGGCCTTTCCTCAGTTCAGGATTATATTTTAATGACATTGACATAGCATGTACTATGCCTGACAGAGCATTGAAGCGCTTTACTCCAGACAGCACACTGTTCCAGACCCAAGGTTAGTGGATATCCAGTTATTACTGGTAAATATTATCTGCCTTTGCTCTCAAGAAAATCATTTCATGCATTTACTCCAGTTTCTTTGTGGTACATTAAATGCAAATGAGTTAGGTTTGATCATCAGTTGGGGGGGTGAGTTTATGCAGATGTTCGGTGGGATTACCAGGTGAGCTAGAGGAGAGTAGGCATTGTTAGCTTGCAGGAATATGACTTACAGATGAGGAGGGAGCTGCAATCAAAGAAGAATCCTACGTTGCCAAGTCATGTTGATTTTAAGGTTAAATGAATTAGGAGATAGTAGTCTAAGTTACAGGTTACAGACAGATGTAATGGAGATGTATTATCCATGCCCACCAGGACCAGTCTCCTGCTGCTCAGCCCACTCACTCCACTGATATCTCAAGCAAACGAACAGTCTAATTATATGCCATCACACACACACAGGCTGAGCAGCAGGTAGCAAAGAATTAAGGAGAGAATGCATCATACCTAATCAGGATATAACAGAGGGGATGTGATCTTTAAAATGACATGGGCCACTTGTAGAAGTACAACATTAGAGATTTGAGCATACATGCTTATGACAGAGTAGGATGTGCTGAGATGACTTGAGAGATGAGGTAGATAAAGGTCAGGCCCAGGCGTTGGTCCTTCTGGATCTATCGGCAGCCTTCAACACAGTAGATTATGACATTCTTTTCAACTGTGTCGAAGTCACAGGACAGCAGAGCTGAGCTCTGGATTGGATGAAGTCTCTCCTATCGGACGGCTCACAATCGGTTCGCCTCTCCTACTTTTGCTCTACCAAGGTTAAGCTTAGTTTTAGAGTGCCTCCGGACTCCTCTCTATCCCCAATCTTTTTTAATCTCTATATTTGTCCGCTGGTAAACTCCCTACGAAGCCGGAAAGTAAAAATATACAACTATGCTGATGATACGCAACTAGTATTCAACCTTGTGGAAACTCCTGACTCAACAGCATTCTTCCAGATCGCCATGGTCTTCATTCGTGACAGCATGAACAGTCACCAACTAAAGTGGAACTCGGAAAAAAACGAGATAATGATGGTCAAAAACAAACTGCACTGCTGAAGTCCCTCCTTTTGGCCTCAGGAGTTCGGTCCCCCTCCCACTCCTAAAAAGGCAGTCAAGAGCCTCGGCATACTTGTCGATGAAGACCTTACAATGAAACCCCAGATTACAGTAGTGACTTCCTCCTGTTTATTTCAGCTCCATAAAATAAATACCATCCAAATTGTATTTGCACTTGTGATGTCCTGTATTGAGTATGCTAACGCCCGTTACATGTGTCTCCCTAAGTGTCTGAGCCAAATACTGCAGCTGGCCCTGAATCATGCAGCTAGATTGGTCTACCAACAGCCAAGATACTGTCACACTGCACCATTACTAAATAAACTGCACTGGCTTCCAATTGTAGAAAGAACCTTGTTTAAAACAAGCTGTACGATCTTTAAAATCCGTCAGAGTAAAAGCTTTATTTTTGTTTCCTCTAGAATAAGGAACTATACTCCCAGGCACAACCTCAGATCGGCACATCTCAATCTGCTAGAGGCTCCCAAATTCTATATGAAGAGGCTAGGTTTGCTGTGTTGGCTCTCGGTATAACTGTTTTGCGGCTAACATAAGAGCAGGAACTTCTTATGAGCAATTCAGAACTCTGCAAAAAAAAAACATGGCTTTTCAGACAAACGTATGAATAGTTTGCATCTCTGCCCTGCTGCTGTGGTCCCCGCGCCATGAAACGTTTTTCGGTGAACATGAGCTTTAGAAGTTTCTTATAACATAACAAAACAAAGATAAGGCATGCAGAGGATGGAAAGTAACGAGAAGGCTATTTGAAAGAAAAAAGAAAGGCAACAACTGTATATCTTAAGTGAAAGTCACATTTTCATGCAGGATTTCAGGAATATAGGGGAGGCCTCTTGAGACCGCAGGCAATCTGAGCGTACAAACTGCAGAAAGAAACAACTTTATTTGCTTGTAAGGTAGTGCTAAATTCAGTACATTTGCCACCCACTAGAGTAAGTTGAACGGTCTGACCACTGCTATGCTACAGCTAGACCACTGCTTCAGCATCACAAGAGATTCCATTCCCTGAAGACAATCAGGGGCATCGCCTCACTTACCACCGCAGCGCTATCTTGATCGGTGTCGTGAGACAGGAAGTGAAGAGGTCCGCCGGCAGGTCGGGGTTCATAGGCAGCAATTCGGTGGCTTGGCAAGCGGCCAGTTGGATGCAGTTCTTCATGGAAGGGGGTAGGGGCATCTGTGCCAGCGGATGGTTGGGGTTGATGACGGCAACCTGAAAGGGAACAAAGGGGACAAGAGCCATGAGTACAGAAAAGAAGGAGGCTTTAAGTGCACAATTAAAGGGTGTGAGAACATCTCGGATCAACAGAGGAACAAGGGTAGTACCAGAAAGCCAGGGAGTGTCTGTCAGCACCGGGCTTCCCCTGACAGGCCCAACATAGGATGATTAAAAAAGTCTGCTGACAAGTAAGAGGCTGCTTTGCTCCTGCACTAGAGCATGTCCATTGATCTCGCACACAGCTGCAGACTCAGCTTCTGCATTTCTGAACCTGGTGTTGAACAAATACGACATAATTGGTCATCAGCTGGGTGGGAAAGCCAAAGAGCAGAATGAATGGGGGAAAAAAATTCTGGCGGCAAGAAATTATGTGCATGACCTAGCTGCCATCAGTGGCAGTTGGTGACATTTGGAAATGGTTGGGCGTAAATGTTTGGGGTAAGTGTCCCTGTGGTGAGCGAACGCAGCGAGGAGCCATACTGTCATAAGGAGGGTTCTGGGGAGTTCTCCCCTCACCCCCGGATTTTTTTTAAAAAAAGGAGTAGGCAAATGGTGCATTTTTAAAGCAAATTTGAGCCCACAACACATAAAAAATTAAAAAAGAAAGGTGAATGAATCCTCGATTGGGCTCTTCAAAGAGTTAGATGCCGCCTAGAAGTGTCAAACTGTGAGGTGTCTTTCGGATTTCACATTGGATTTGTTACATGCACACAGACAAAAACACACATATACACACACTCTCGTATCTGCCTTAAAACCTGGTTAGTTTGAACACAATTGTGTTTCTAAGTACTTCTAACAATATGCACTCCTCTCTTTCCACCGCCTCTTAAGCCGCCATTGTGTCCTGCTTTTCATAATTCAGTTTGCAAAAGTGATCCCAGCAAACAGGCAGCGTTAGTAGGATTAGAAACCGATGTACTGGCAATGGAAGGGAAGTTCCGAGATATGAACTCAGAGGAGGTGAGGCACGTTTTAAGATTAAAAACAAAAGCGTAGGCAGCCCTGGCCACTGATGCGGCCAAGGTACAGCATGGGGCAACGCTCAGAAAAATCTATGAGGTTGGGGACAAGGCCGGGAAATTGCTGGCCTGGCTGGACCACAGAGAACAGGCCAATAGAGTGGTGGCGGAACTCGTGGTGGAGTCTGGTAAGAGACTCACCGAGCCACAGGAGATAGCGAATACATTTGGGAACTACTACAGTAGCATTTATACATCTCAGACGTCTTACACAGAAGCAGACGTGCACTCTCTGTTGAGAGATATTCCTTTACCCACGCTCTCGGACGAATAATGGTTGGACCTGGAGCAAGAACTAGAAAGCACAGAGGTAGACAGTACCATACAAGAATTGCGAGTGGGCAAGGCAACAAGCCCAAATGGCTTACCCATTGAGCTATATAAACTTGCCCGTGTAAAATAGCACCATATTTGACTAGAATGTTTCAGAAGGCGTGAAATAGGATCGCTCCCACTTGACCAGAGGTTGGCAACTGTAGTGGTTATTCACAAGAGTGGGAAACCCAAGAATTTATGTTCCTCCTATAGGCCAATATCATTGCTTAATGCAGAAGCCAAGATCCTAGCAGAAATACTGGCTATTCGTTTACTACAAGTTATAACAAAGCTAGTGCATCCGGACCAGTCTGGCTTCATGCCAGCTAGCAGGCCCTGGCTAGGAATACCACTCTTGTGCTGCCTTAGTTAAAAGTAGTTTTGTTTGTACTAGGAAATCTGATGTACATTCCCCCTTTGTTCCAGGTCGGACTCTGGCTGTGGCCATATAATGTGCAATGAAATGTGGGATCTTAGGAACTCCATTATAAAACAACAAGCACAACCAGGAAGGTGTGTTTTACTGTTGTGCTTTGTGTTGTTTTTCCCTCATTGAAGAAAAAAATGTTATTGTTTAATCCTCGTTCCCGCAGCACGTTCTTGTTCAGTGGTAACAGAGCTTGAGTAGCACAGATGGTTAGTCCCGGGTGCGCAGCTAAGGTCACTGCAATGAAAGCACGCGTTTTAAAATGTAGAGTGCAAACATTTCACAAATGGTGTGTTAAACACTGCGCGCTAAACATGGGTAACCGGATCAACACGGACTGTTCAAAACGTGCCACATTCACGAGGCCCATGCAATGCATGTCTTGAGTAAAGATTTTTCAAAAAGACCAAGCATATTATCTAGCGTTGTACTAAAATGTCAACATTTGTACCAGAGGCTGTCTCGGCCATTTTATATAGAGTGATTTCAAACTGTGCATCTTTTCCAAGTATATTTCAAACCGGACCGTGCCTAATTGAGTTAGGAAGTCTTCCACATAGTGCACTCAGTGGCATAACTTGGTCAGTCAGATTGGAGGAGGTGGGGGTGTAACCTTCAGATTGCCTAACAATCACGGTGGCATATCTTGATAAAATGCAGTCAGCATGCAGACTTCTTTCACTTTCACAAAGTGCGCTGCATTATTTTTATGTTGTGGCATAAAACTAAAACAGCACTCAGTGTGATAGGATTCTATATATCCACTTCTGTTCGGCGTGTTCGCAAATGATCAACGATTTGTGCAAATTTCTAATACTTTTAGGATAAATATAAATGAAATATTAGTTTAAACACACTCACTGCCCGAAAATGATGAGTTTATGTTTTCCTCAGACTCCGCTCCTCCTCTCCAGTCGACTCCTGCGTGCAAGTTATGACCTCGCCTCCCTCAGTCTCTGTCCCATCCTGTGACTCCAGCAGTGAGATGATTGGCTGAGCGCTTGCAGCCCCAGACCCAGACACTGGCTGGGTCAGAGGGTGCCATCGCTCATTTGGAGCTTTGGGGGCTGTGGCACCAATCCCCCGGGCTCCGACAATGCAGTTTCTTGAAAGCAGGGCTCGAGTTGGGGTACCACGCGGGTGGACGGCGTCCCCCCCACTTATTTTATCAGGGGGACACCGTACCCCCTGCCAAACAGCTGGACTTCACTCTTTGGCCTCTTTGGGACTAGGAGCTCGGCACCTTTTGTGACGTCACTCCCGGTGACAGCGCGCCCCCCACTTCTTTTTTTTACGACTTATGCCCTGCTTTAAGTGAGCATGTCGGGCTGGTCGGACCAAGGCACCCGTCCAACCTGACATGCTCACTTCAACTCAGGAATGCCCTGCAGCTGCCAATCATCGAGAAGGCGCAAAGCGGAGGCTTCCCCCTCCACCACTCATGTAACTTTTTTTTTCCGAGCCCGGGTCATGCTGCGCACTGCGGCAGACAAAATAAAACAAGCATGTGCAATGCAATTGAGCTATTAGCATTGTAAATGACAATGGCTTTTATTTATGTGTTTAAAAACCTGCAATAATAAAAGGCATTGTCATTTACAAATGCAGATCAGTTTTGACCCTGCTCCCCATGGAGCAAACTATCATTTACTCTCAATTCAGTGACAATCTGATGTACTAAACTGAAACGGTTTCACATGTTAAAGCAATACACTTTTTTTTAACTTGTCAAGAGACAGTCTTTATCATTGTTTTAAAAGAGGGTTGCTGTAGGATTTAAATGGCAAAACAAAGTAGGGCTCCACTCGTTACTCTTGCAAAAACAACAATTGATGGACAGAATGCAGCACAATGTCATACATTCACCCGAGTACAGAGATCTGGGTCCAGGAAAGACATGGCTTGGCAGTTTGGGCTGGACTGTTCCCATGAGGCACAGGGTCAAGGCTTATTTGCATATGGCCATGTCTGAACTGGGGTGGTGTGGAGTGCAAAAAAACGATGGATTTAGGCCCAGATCTCTGTACTGGGGTGAATGTATGACATTGTTCTGCATTCTGTCCATCAACTGTTATTTTTCCACTCGTTACTCCGCCAAGTTAGACACCTTACTTTGCCCTGGCTTGGCTTTCTGAAAATGTTTTGCCTCGTCAGACTCCATAAATGATCCGCAAAATCCTGTAGGAAGTAATTTCCAAATACCTCCCTGAAATTGGAATGATGGATGATCGTGCTCTAAACCGAAACCGACAAAAGTAGATTACTTAGTATTAACATTTTGGGCCCAGAAATGGAGTCTGTTTTCCATTACCATTAAAAAAGATTTGTGCCTCCAGAGCATCTGGTCCTTGCTAAGCTCATCAGCAACGACGACTTTCCCGCACACCGGGCTCTCTCTGAGGTCCATAAGCCCGGGATCGTGAAAGAACATCAACAACCCCACATAAGAAAATGTCAGGCACACAAGTTTATCAGCCTGCAAGTGTTTACTTTAGTCATTTTTCAGTGTCACCAGGAAGCATCATCATAGAGCCACTTCCCAAGTGTTTATGAAAACTGTCAAAAGTAAAAGAAGTTACTGGTGTGCAAAAACTCTTGTATACAAGGATCAGCCATCGTTCACTGTTTACCAATTAATTTGGCATTGGAATTTTAATTCGTAAAATATGAGCAAGTGAACTGCAGTAAGAGAAACTCATTAAAGAAAATAGTGCTCTCAGAGTAAATAATATGTACAGTGTAACAAGCGAAGTAAGAAGGCCAGTTCTCATGGGAAGTTACAAATTAAGACAAGGCGGTACAAAGGAGAGACTAACAAGTCTATTTACGAATCAGAAGCCAGCATTTACGAGGGTAATGACACAAGCCAATGACAAATATGGGTGGAGAGTGAATGGGGCTTCAAGTACATACTCTAGTACACCATGGCTCGCAGATCAGCGCATGCGCTGCCCAGGCTCGACCTAATTACACTGGCTCCTGATTTAAAAAGTGCTATATGAATGCAAATCTTTCTTCCCCTTTTATGCCTCCACTATCCTTCTCACTCCAAGTAACTGACTAATATCCACCACTGAAATTACTTCATATTTCACCATATTAGTTCACCACTAATCCTTTATACGCTTCCTGAATAGCGTGCATCAACAAGCGCTATATAAATACAAACCTTCTCCTCTATCCTTCTGCTATCATTCCAAATCCAAATAACCGACTAACCTATCCACTACTTAAAATGTACTTGCAAATTTCACTATACTAATTCAAAGCTAATCCTCTATGGGTCCCGGAGTAGAGTGCTACTCGCCGAAAAAGTGCTTTGACGCCTCGTATGGGGTAGTAAGCGCTATATAAAAGCAATTACAAAACAATGCTAGTTCTCATGATTTAGGCCACGCCCCCTAATTGGACTGGCCACACCGATTTAAGGATTGCCACCCCATTTTAGAGCACCCCCCAGTTTTATATCCCACTTAAAGCCCCGAGTAAGCATCAACTCACTTTCAGTACCCCCTCATACGCATTTATTCCAGCAGCTGAAGTGAATAAAAATATTGGACCTGTGATCCTAAGCACAAATGGGTGAGGGGGCAAAGTAAGACGCATAACCAAAAAGATAAAATAATCTTACTATATTTTTGGTCTTTCAGGTAGAGGTAGCATATAGAATATAATGTACACACCTGTTAAACTAATGTTCACAGCGCATGAGACCCCCTTCGTTCCTATTAATCTGAAGCAACTCAATGTGGTCATTAACAGTGCAGGAACGGGTATTCTTCACCAAAGAATATGGGGATTGTTTTGATAAAAGTAAAAAAAAAGCTTGGGAATGTTGTACCAAATAGCTCCCACGCCCATTTGTTTGCAGATGATTATTGCGTAAACTCGACCCAAAGGGAATGCTTAACATGAGCACCAAGTGAATTACACGAGGACACATTCTTCAACCTCTGCCCTCTTCCATTGTTTGCCGTGTCCTACCCACATGCTTTCTCATCATCTATGCTCTCTATTCCTCATCATCACAACACTTTTCCCCCACTCCTCTCTCTCGCCCATGCATTCTACTGCCCCTCCACATAGCATCACCGCCTCCAACCCCGTAACAGGGGCATTGCGCAGGGACTCCATTCTTCCCAGGGCAAAGTGATATATGAGAGATATGGGAACCTCAGGACTCCTCTTCAATAATCTACATGGTGGACCCCCATCATTTGGCGTTATTCACTGCCCTGCAACCTGTTCAATTTCCAAGTTGGAAGAGCTGCCGACCTTGGAACGGGGGAACCAGGTTGGAGCCTTGGCGTGGGCTGAAACATCCTGCAATTCTGGGCAACGACAAATCACTTAATCTCCCATGCCTACCAAGAAATTAGTGTGCCCTTGTGTAAGGTAACTAATGTTTACGTAAAGCGCTCCAATTCCTTCGGGTCAGGTTCGAGCTCTATAAATCTGCAACAAAAAATATTCCCTCTCCTTTACCCCTGCTCTCACTTACCCCGGCCCTCCGCATGACGTCGACCGGGATAACGGTCTCCATCTCCTCGGCCCCTTTGGCCAGGATGAGCAGTGCCCCCTTGGTCGCCATGACGGCTCCGGCAAAACTTTTAACTGTTGCCAGAAGGAGCGCGCCCACAGCTTCAGCAGACCTTGACCCAGACGAGGGAAGCACGGCAGGTGCTGCTGTCAGGCTCACGCTGCCCCGCCCCCTCCATCATGTGAGCTGGCATGGGAGCGGCCATCTTGGAATGGCGCCCTCCTTAATGCGCCCCTGTCACGTCCTGCTTTCAAATCACATATTTAGCTAAATATAATCATCAGTGCGCGCCGTCAACTAATTAAAAAATAATAAGACAAATATTACGCACATTGACTTTCATATATAGGAATACTGTAATTAAAGTCAAATATTTACTTCGGGCCTCATATGTCAGGAAATGCTAAAAAATGGGAGTTGTTAAAACAAATTATTAGATGACAAGTTAGAAATCTATATTAACAGAATGCTTGAGCTTATAAAAAAGCCCAACAGCACTTTAACGTGGCTACATATTGTACTGGAAATGGCGGCGCGAGATATGGCTGACACCAAAGGAGGACTCTGGTCGGAAGAACTAACAGTATGGAGTATTATTTATTTTATTTTACTTATTATAAAGCGCAGACATTACCCGAAGGTGTCAGAGCGCTGTACAATGGAGCCAGTTACGTTACAAGAGAACAGGGGAAACACAATACAACATAACATACTAAAACCAGCACAGTTTACTGACCAGCACCGCCTCACCCCCACAACCTCCATCTCCAAGGACTCACAATGAAAGGACGGCACAAACGCAAAACCCCCCCAAAAAAACACAAACAATAAACGGGGCGGAAACAGGATACTGAATCCCACCCCTCCAGGACTTCCTGACCAGCCTCATGGTTGCCAAGGCGATATTTCAAGAAATATTGTTGTGATACCGTAAGGAAGGTCATGGAGTCCTCGAGAGGCGGTATCCAGAGCAGACAAATCTGCAAAACAGGAGCTTTATCTAATGGCAGGCCTCTGTCTCGAGAGGCCTGCCAATGGAAACAAGCATTTACAATGCAACGGTTTCGCCTTTGGAAAAGTTTGAGCTATTGGCATTATGAATGACAAACTTTTTATTTATGTGTTAGTTTTGAAAACAGATAAATAAATGGCATTGTCATTTACAATGGCAATAGCTTAATCTCTCGCAAATGTGATTTGTATTGCAACTATTTCACTTATCATTTTGCACTACAATGAAAACTGGCTTGTGCATTTACTCCTGCAGAAGAGTATCAATAGGAGAGGCCCTGTTGCAGACCCGTGGAGTTTCAAGTATCTGTTGTGCATCACCTCATAACAAACAGCATAATTGTAAACGGGACTGAGAAAACTTTAAGAGGAGTGCCCCTCTAAAAGAAAGGCCCCGGTCTCTACTGCTTTCTTTTACAAGGACGCACTTGGTTGTTGTGAGGCGCAGGTTGAAAAGAGAAATTGCGTTGTCAGTCCTCGCCCTGGTCCAGTCAGCAGGGCCACATTGGTGCTGCCATACCCAACCTAGCGCTGCCAACTGCATGCCCAATGAACTCAGTGCAGCAACGTGTGCCCACCCTCATGCTAAAGCAAGCCACCCTGTCCTGAAGGCAGCAGCCCTGGTTCCGCCGCGGTGTCGCCGCCCTGGTCTCCCTGGTCCAGCGGGTGTCTTCCTACTGCGCCCGCTCTCTTATCGACCAGTCAGTCACTTTCCCTCATCCGAAGCCCTGCTCCGTGCTGCACGTGTTCCTACCCCGCTGCAGGTGCCCCTCACCCGGGGCAGCTGCCCTTCACTCCTTCTGCGGGTGCCCCATTTCTGTCTCCTCGTGCAGCTGCCCTTCACAGCCCCCCCTTGCAGGAGCCTCTTTCCCTGCTGCAGGTGCCAGTGTCTATCTCCCTTGTGCAACTGAACACCCCCACCCTGCTCCCCACGGTGGTACACCCCTCGCCCTGGCGAAGGAGCCTCGCTGCCTGACGCATGTGTCCTGCGCCCCTCTTCCGGGTGCACCAGCCCCACTCCCAGGTGCCTCGCCCTCATCCTGCTTCCCCTCTGAAAACCCACTGCAACACCTTTGGAGTGCCTCCTTGATGCAGCAACGTGTGCTCCTTTGCCTTACTGCATATCTTGAGGTCATTCTACGCCACGCAGAATTGCTTTGCGTGGCCTCGTGGACATGTTTGAGCGGCTTGCGCCGCCGGAGCCTTGAAAAAGTAACGCTGAGGTGTCTTAAGCCTCTCATGAAAAAGCCCTATATTTGGGAGACTCCCATAAACACCGGAGGAATTGAAAAGGAAATGTTAATTTATCAGAGAAAAAGTTGGCCAGCGTAAATCCTGCAGCTGACTGCGGGTCTCGTTGCTCCGCGGCACATGCATTATAGCGCTGTGAGGGGCGTGCGCGGCGCCAGCAGAGGAAGCCAGAGCGGCATTGTTTGGAAACGGCGGCCGCTTCAATCGGGGAGGAGAGGGAGGAGGCGGCGGACTTCCCCGGCAGCTCTATATTTTTCAACGGCCTGATTTCCCCGAAATGATGCTGCCTCGAAGGCTTCCAATAGGGTGCGCTCGAGCCTCTGATTGGCCAGGCTCAGCACGCGCCGGCCTGGGAATTCCGCGCATTCACAGGTTAAAACAGGGGGCACGCGGGCTGGGACAGCATTGCAGACTTTGCAGAGCGAACGCGCACGACACTGCTCTTAGAGAGGATCAGCTGTGCACACCGCCGGGATTGCAAGCCTCAGATCTACAGGTGGGCAGCGCAGACCAGCCGGGTGGCACTTGTGCATGCATGACCGTGTGCATGGGGGCTCCCATACCCAGCGCGTCAGACCAGCCGGGTGGCACTTGTGCATGCATGACTGCATGGGGGCACCCACACCAAGCGCGTCAGACCAGCCGGGTGGCACTTGTGCATGCATGACCGTGTGCATGGGGGCACCACATCCAGGTCTAGCGCGTGGAGACAGAATGGGCAGTCTGTCTGCATGTGGAAGTAAGCGCACAGACACTGTGTCAGAGTGCACACAGCTGATGAAATTTGCAAAGAAGTCGGGGAGAGTGCACCTAAGCGGAGAATGTTGCACTTAGGAGCTGACGCGTGGATGCGGGAAACCGTGTGGGCAGAAATGAATGGGCATTGGAAAGAAAAATTGCGCAAACTTCTGGAAGCTTATTTACAAGTCCCTTGCTTTGCGCCACCTGTGCGTGACTTTTAACATGGGGGAAAAGTGACGCACAGGCAGCGCATGGGGGGCTTGTAAATAAGCTCCATGGTGTACACATGCATTCACTTGTGCAATCTTCTAAACTGCATTTATGGAACGGGCAGGAATGAATATGCTACTTACTAGTATGCATCTGTTCTTGGCATGTAGGGCTGCTAACATTCATATCTTAGCATTAGATCGCCGCCTAGTGTTGGGTCCGGATGATCGCACATTGTTGTCCTGGAAGAGTCTTCGAAGTATCCTGAGATAGGTGGCTCCTCCCCTGGACTACAGTGCGCATGGGCATCGGCTCCATCCCCAGATTGTTTTTCGCCATTGTGGCAGAAGATGGAGTGAAAAGTGTAAGTGATGTCCATGCTAATGATTGAATACAATAGTATATCTGCAGCTGCGACAGGCACCGGGGAGGAGGGTGGGCGATATGAATGTTAGCAGCCCTACATGCCAAGAACAGATGCATACTAGTAAGTAGCATATTCAGTTTGAGGCATGTGGGCTGCTAAATTCATATCTTAGCATAGAATACATAGCAGTCCCTCCATCAGCGGCGGTTGCCCGTGCCAGCTGCAGAAACCTGAAAAAGTGTTTTGAGAACAGCCTGTCCTACAGCAGCTTGCTGCTTGGAATGCACGTCAACACAGTAGTGTTTTGTAAAGGTATGTGGTGTAACCCACGTGGCTGCTCTGCAAATGTCCTCTAAAGGAATGTTCCCTAGGAAAGCCATGGATGCCCCCAATTTGCGTGTGGAGTGCGCCCTTGGGGGTATTGTTAAAGTGCGCTTGGCCTTGTGATAACAAATTTGGATGTACTTAACAATCCATCTGGCTATTCCTGCTTTGGAAATCGGGTTGCCTTTGTGTTGTGGTGAGAAGGCAACAAAAAGCTGTTTTGTTTTCCTAAAGTGTTGTGTCCTGTCTATGTAGTACATCAACGCCCTCCGTACGTCTAACGTATGGAGCATTCTTTCCGCCACCGTTTGTGGGTTTTGGAAGAATGCCGGCAAGTCTATAGTTTGGTTGAGATGAAACTGTGACACCACCTTTGGAAGGAATTTGGGGTTAGTACGTAGCACTACCCTATTTGGATGAATTTGAATGAATGGCTCTTGTATTGTGAGCGCTTGTAGCTCACTAACACGCCTCAGTGACGTAATAGCAATCAGGAAAGCTACTTTCCACGTTAGGAATTGTAGTTCACACGAGTGCAGTGGCTCAAATGGTGGTCCCATCAGTCTGGTGAGGACCACATTGAGGTTCCACACCGGAGCTGGCGGTGTTCTTGGGGGAATGACTCGTTTCAGACCTTCAAGGAAAGCTTTAATGGCAGGCACTCTGAAGAGAGAGAGATGCTGCCTATTCTGAAGGTAAGCTGCGATGGCAGATAGATGTATCCGAATAGAAGCGAACGCTAGCTTGCACTTGTAAAGATGCAACAGATAGCAAATGATGTTAGGGATAGATGCATCTAGCGGGTTGATGTCATTGGTCGTGCAGTAAATGACAAAACGCTTCCATTTTGCCGCATAGCATGCTCTGGTTGTTGGCTTCCTTGCCTCCTTGATGATGTCCATGCATTCAGGAGGTAGGTTGAGGTATCCAAACTCTAAGACTTCAGGAGCCAGATCGCCAGGTTGAGCTGTTGCGGATCTGGATGCTGAATTTCTCCATGGTTCTGCGTCAAAAGCCTGGGCGTGAGGCGCAGTCTTTGATGCGGTACCACTGAGAGTTCGAGGAACGTGGTGTACCAGGCCTGGCGCGCCCACGTTGGAGCAACTAGGATGAGTGTCATCGAGTGTTGCCTTAGTTTTTTCGCCACCAGTGGTATCAGAGGTGTCGGCGGAAAAGCGTACGCAAATTTGCCTGACCAGTTCATCCATATCGCATTGCCCTGCGATTGCGGGTGTGGGAACCTGGCGGCGAAGCTTTGGCATTTTGCGTTCTCCCTTGTGGCGAACAGGTCTATCTCTGGATGACCCCACCTTTGGAAGTACGGCTGGAGTACTGATGGATGTATCTCCCACTCGTGCATTTGATGGCTGTATCTGCTGAGCAGATCCGCCATCTGATTGTCCTTCCCTGGGAGGTGTTCTGCCATGAGGAAGATGTTCCTCTGAATGGCCCACTTCCACATGCTCTGAGCCAGATGAGACAGCTGCGGTGAGTGGGTGCCCCCCTGCTTCTGGATGTAGTACATCGCGGTCATGTTGTCCGTCCGGACTAACACCACTTTGTTTTTTTTTTTTAAACCTTTATTTGGAGACAAGCAGGGTCAAGGGAAGTGCATACACAATACATACAGACATTCATGGCCATTACAATGGTACGTCAGAACCAAAAAATATGATATACAAGGCAATACAGGGCAGCATACCAGTCAATACAAGGAGCAACATCGGAATGCACAGTGCAAATTAGAGAGCAATGATCCAGCATGTACAGGCAAGCTAATGAAACAACACAATACGGACACAGGTGATTAGCGCACTATAAAGAAAAGCAAAGGGAACGCAGATGCAAGGGACACATATAATAAGGGTACCCGACAGGGATACGACCTTAGTTACCATCCATACACTTGTCAGAAGGGGAACTACAGCCCCCAATAGCTCGCACGGAAAGGAGACAGCGGAGCCTCACCCCAAACACTGGAAGATCAGCAGGTGCAGTGTAAAATCCCAGCCCATCAATATGTCATCAACCAATCCCTTCACGGTCCCCTAAATCAGAATCAGAGTCCTGCACAGCTCTGGACAGGAGGTACACCTGGAGCGGGCTCCAAAAGTCCTTCGGTCTGCATCGGACAGGCATAAGGTCAGAATAGATGTTGTATTGATCCTGACAGTATATGAGGTCAGTCACCCAATCCTGAAAGCGCGGCACCCTGCCACGACCCCAGCAACAAGCAACCCTGCGCCTAGCCAGCAACAGGGCCACGTCAACAAATCTACGGTGAGAGGCAGGCACGTCCTTAGAGTAGCCCAGCAACATCACTAAAGGGTCAAATACTACCCCATCCTCCGCCATAATCTGCAGGGCCTCATGAACCTGAGTCCAATATTCTAATACACCCGCACAACTCCAAGCCAAGTGCAGGAAGTCAGCGCCTTCCGCACGACATCTAGCACACCTATCATCTTCCGCCAAATGAAACCGTAGTTTCCTCGCCGGGGTATAATAGTACCGCTGAACAAACTTGTAGTGGATAATTTTAAGGCGACAACTAGAAGAGACATTGGCCGTGAGCCCACAACAGTACTTCCACTGCTCGTCGGTGATAGGAGCACCCAACTCGGCCACCGACTGCTCGCGCACCCGATTGGCCGGGACCGAACGCTGTCTGCGAATAGCCCCGTATAATTTCGACACCAGGTGTCGTCCATCTGAGACCAACAACACGTGGTTGGGGAGGGTAACCCCGGGCTCCGAAGGGAAATCTGAAAGCAGAGCCCGCATGCCCTGCCGTAAGCGGATGAAATAGAACAGCTCTAGAGGGGAGCAAGCAGCAGCTCCAAAGAAATGAGCCTGCGTACGGAAGGCACCCGCATGAAACAGGTCGCCCCACGTGAGGATGCCCAGACGCTTACACATTCGCTGAAACCCCGTTTCCAACAACAGCGACAGATCAGGATGATAAGACAGAGGCAGAGCCGGCGAATAAAGAAAGGAGATGCCCAGCAATCGAGCCACCCGCTTCCAAGCATCCACCGTGCACGTCACAGTCGTGCGAGGTGTCTCCACGTCGGACACCTTGCCCAGAACCATCCCCTCCAGTGGGAGCGGGTGGGCAACCCAATGTTCAGCAGCAATTTGGGGCATGAACGGCGTGGGGCGCATCCAGTGATAAGCGTAATGCGCCTGAGCGCTGAGATAATAAAGCTCGAAGTCAGGGACATCGAATCCGCCATCAGCATAGGGCAACGTAAGGGTAGCCCACGCCACCCGTGGCTGCTTGCCCCCCCAGACCAAGCGCAATAGCTCGGAACGGAGCCTGCGGAAGAAATAAGCACCCGGATGATACGGAAGGTTCTGAAAGAGGTAAAGAAAGCGGGGTAAAACTACCATCTTGATAAGGGACGCCCTACCGGCCATGGAAAGAGGCAAGGACATCCACCTGGTGACATCATCTGCAAGCTTGGTAATAGCCACCCCATAATTGAGCCGAACCGATTCTTCTCTGTCCAAGGACACGACAATGCCAAGATAACGCAACTCCGAGTCACACCATTCCAGAGGGTAGTCAAGGGGAAACCTAGCTACAGCAGCAGTGAGGGGGAAAAATTGAGACTTCCGCCAGTTAATATGGACACCGGAGACCCCCCCAAAAGCGACCAGCTCTCGTAAGAGCGAATTAAGGTTGTTCTCAGGGTCTTTGACATAAAGCGTAACGTCATCGGCGTATAAAGAAATACCGACCTGTCGCTGCAGACAGTTAAAGGCGCTCTGCTGGTGAAACTGACGAATCCTACAGGCCAGTGGCTCAATGGCTATAGCAAACAAGAGGGGCGAGAGGGGGCATCCCTGTCGGGTCCCTCTCGTAAGAGGGAACGAGGGGGACAGCACCCCATTCACCACCACCTTCGCCATCGGATCAGTGTATAAGAGCTTAACCCATGAGATGAAGATCCTGGGGAAGCCCATTCGACAAAGAACATCAATTAGATAGCCCCACTCAACAGAGTCAAACGCCTTAGTGGCATCGAGAAAGATGGCGGCGACCGGGACAGTAGGATCAATGGTTGACACAAGCGAGAACAAGGTGCGAAGATTGTGGGAGGTAGCACGGCCAGGCACAAATCCCGACTGGTCAGGCAGCACAATAACGGGCATGAGTTCGGCAAGTCGTACTGCCAATACCTTCGCGAGAATTTTGACATCGCAGTTGAGCAATGAGAGGGGTCTATAAGAGCCCACATCCAACGGATCCTTACCCGGCTTAAGCAGCGACGTAATGGCGACCTCGCGCATGGAGCCCGGCAAACGCCCCTCCTCCAGGGACTCATCGAAAACCTCACGCAGCACGGGGGCCATGATGTCCACATAACACTTATAAAATTCAGCAGGAAGGCCATCCAGACCGGCGGCCTTCCCATTAGACAGAGACATGATGGCATTCCTGACCTCCTCCACCTCCAGGGGCCTGCCTAAGAACTCCCGATGGCCATCCGATAACCAACAGAGTGCCAGCTCATCGAGAAATCCGCCGTATCGAGTCTCACCCGTCTGCTGAGTCGTGTAAAGGTGCTTATAATGGTCAAGAAAGGTACGCTGGATCTCCGACGTGTCTCGGCAGCGAGTGCCATCCGGCGACACCAATTCCAGCACGTCAGACCCATGCCTTGGATGTCTAGTAAGGGCAGCGAGGACCTTACCGGGCCGGTCCCCTTCACAGTATCGCCTCGCCGTCCAGTATTTCCCCCTATGCTTAGCCTCTCTAGCAGCTTCCTCCTCATAGTCGGAGAGCTTAGTACGGAACTGCACCAGAAGGTCGGGATCAGAGTCAACCTGCATCCTGCGTTCTAAGTCTCGCAAATCTGCCTCCAAGCCCTCGAGGGTCCGAACAATCAGCCGAAGTACTCCACAACTTTTAGAAATAGTGACACCCCGGATAGTGACCTTGAACGCCTCCCAAATGACCTCGACGCTGTCCACAGAGCCTTTGTTCCTAGGGAAGAACGCCTCTACCTCCACGCCAAGCTGCTCCCTGAACACCGGGTCAAGCAAAGCAGTCGGAAACAAACGCCAAGGTGGGCGCGGCCTATGCAACCCGGGGACGGATAGTACAACCTTCACCGGACAGTGATCAGAATACGTCCGAGCCAGATGTGTAGCCTCCCGCAGGCCATCTCCCAGCCCCCTAGAGAGAAACACATAATCCAGTCTTGCCCATGAACGAGCATGTGTGGTGTAATGAGTGCCCTCCTTGGTGGCAGGGTGGGCGTACCTCCAGCCATCGACCAGCCCGGCCTCTTCCACAATCCCACGTAACACTTCTCTGGCCTGTACATTATACTGAGGGCTCCCCTCCGATCTATCCGACTGGGCATGAAATGCAAGATTGAAATCACCTCCCCACACAATGTAAGTGGCATCCACAGCAAGAACATGACCCCACAAAGTGACAAAGAAACTTGGCGTATCAACGTTAGGAGCATAGCAATTAACAAACAAGACAGTGTTCTGCCCAAGCCGCCCCCACAGTAGCACATATCGCCCCTCAGGGTCCCCAACAAATCCCAGTTCCTGAAATGCGAGCGATCTTTTAACAAGGATAACAACCCCCCGAGCATAAGAAGAATAGGAAGCAAACCTCCTGGCCGCAGCCCACCTCCCGCCAAAGTTGGGGGAAGGAGCGGGACGCAGATGCGTCTCCTGGAGGAGAGCAACATGAATAGCATGCCTGTCCAAGTACTGGATCACACTACGACATTTCCTGGCATCATTAAGTCCCCGTACATTCCAGGACAGAATCGATATCTGATCTATAACAGCAGTCGACATTACCCAATTTCAGGGCCCAACGGGACCCAATAAGCAAACACAGGGCATCCAACCACCAGCAACAGCCAAAAACAGGTCCACACCCTAGGGCGCAGACACCCCCCCACAGACACTCCGCACAGTCCCCAGCCATCTCCAAACCAATCAACCAAAACCACAACGACCCCCCCCCCAGCCAAACCGCCCATGCAACACGCACTCAGAACATACTGCACGCCGCATGCCACCAATCCATCTCACGCGACCCACAACTAGCACACGTGTTTCTCTTACATAGCACACCCCATCACGTGGCAGCCTAAAATGGCGGCCAACGCATCCGGGCCCAAGTTGGACGGCAAAACGGACCACATGATCAGTGCCGCCAGATGAAGAAATGAACCAGCCTAGATAGCAGACATAGCGCCACGCCCATACATCCAGACAGCAGCAGCACCTATTGTACCGACCCAGAGGTTCTGGGCAATCACACATGGACAACTTCACTCCCGCCCCATCCACCCACCTGAGATCACCCCAACAGTCAGGCCACACGCGTCCCCACCCCCCCCCATTCCCCAACAAACATCCAGTCAAACAACAAAGGACTAGAATCCAAACCAAAGGTACACATGGGGCACACCCTCCGGGGAACCTTCCAGAGGTGCACAACACCACTCCCTCACGCCACGCCAGTGTCCGCGCCAACAAGCGTCAGACGGCCCCAGGCGCCGCGCGGGTGGGTGCCCGGAGCGCAACATCAGATAGCACCATCCCACGGTGCCACCCCGACCCCAGGAAACAGCAAGCACTCACGCAGCTCATGAAGGACATGACCTCCGCTCCAACAAAAGTAAAAGCGGGCAATAGGAAGGCCGCAAATGCGGAGAAGGAGGGCAACAAAACTAAATATGAAAGACACGCGACCAGAACACTCCAAAAACAGGAAAAAGAGGGCCAAAGTCCAAAGTCACCACAATCAGGCGACCTCCTCCTCAGCCGCTGAATGTTCGTCCTCAGGGCCTCGATCGCCTCCCCGGTCCGCAGCTGCCCGCTCGCGCTGGAGGCGCTTCGCAAAATCCTCAGCATGCTGTGGGTTGGTGAAGAAATGTTGTTTAGCCTGGTGCGTCACTCTAAGTTTAGCAGGGTATAGCAGGGCGTAGTCTACTTGCAGGTCCCGAAGCTTCATCTTCACCCCCAGGAACTTACGACGCTGATCCTGCACCATCGGCGTGAAGTCAGGGTACATGGTGAAAGACACTCCTTCGAATGAGAGGGCCCTGTTAGTGCGGGCGGCCTGGAGGGCGGCGTCCCGGTCTCGATAGTTCAAAAGGCGCGCAATAATGGGGCGTGGTGCAGCCCCAGAAGCCGGCCGAGGTCCCAGTGTCCGATGTGCTCTCTCAACGATGAACTGGGATGAGAACACTTCCGCACCAATGGCGCCCACAAGTAGCCTCTCCACATAAGTCTCCATTTTGCCCACATTCGTGGATTCCGGCACACCTACAATGCGCACGTTGTTGCGCCTACTCCTCGCCTCCAACTCCTCGTTCTTAGCGGCAATGACACGCAAGATATTGTCCATTCTCGCCTGTTGGGTGGTATGGGTGGTCGCCGTGTCGTCATGGTCCGAAATGCGCTGTTCCGCCGCCGTCAAGCGCTCCTCGTGCACATCCAACTTCTGGACAACCGCATCCTTGCGCGATGATATCTTGTCCACTTTGTCCACTAACGTGGCAAACCCCTGCCTCATCTCCTGCATCATTTGGGCAAAGTCCGGCGGCGGCGGCTGCGGGACACTATCAGCGACATTCGGGGGGACGGGACCGCGAAGTTCCAGCGTCCTGGAGCAATCGCGTCGCCCGCCTAGCCCCTCCAGAATCAAAGGACAGTTTGGATTGTTTAGTGTCCGGCTTCCCCATAATGGTGCGCTAGAGTTGTAATGGGGGACAAAGAGCAAATAGGGTCGAAAGCGGACCAAGGGTAAGGCCACAAGCAAAAGGCTCGAATCGTGGGGGCACGAGCAGGCCAGCGCGCCCCGCCACACCCAACGACGAGAGAATGGCCGTCCCCGCTCCAAGGCCCAAGGAGCGAGCCCCCAGAAACCAAGAAGAAGATCCGTGGCGCCTCCGTGTGCAATGGTATACGGGCAGGCAGATGCAGGAGCCAAGAGATAAGTCCGACAGCAAACGGCTTGCCCAGCGAGCGAGCGGGCCCCGATGAAGAGGGGCGGAGCAAGGCCTACAACACACGTGCAGAGCCCCGGACTGGCATGAGCAACGACGCCGGGCCAAGGGGCATCAGACTTCCAGAGCGCAAGTCGGGGAAACTTGGGGTCCCCGTAACTTCGGCCAGCAACCTCCAAACGGCCCAGGAATTGGACCGTGGGTGGTCAGTCGGTATCCCAGTAGATCCGTGGGGTCAGATCAGGGCGCAGCGATGGTCATCAGGATCTCTAGGCGGATAATAGCTCCGGGCAGCGGGAGCCTCACGACAGTGCGGCCATTCCGCAGTGCGCCCTCTAGCGCCCTCCGACTAACACCACTTTGTTGCACAGATGTACAATGAAGGACTTGAGCGCCATGAAGATCGCCATCAGTTCTAGATAGTTGATGTGCATCTTCTGTTGCTGCGTCGTCCATAGTCCCTGCACTGTGAAATTGAGCAGATGAGCTCCCCATCCCTGGAGAGATGCGTCCGTTGTCAGGATAATCTGTGGCACTGGCTCCTGGAACAGTCGGCCCTTGCAAAGGTTGTGTGGAGTCCACCAATGCAGAGAGTCGTATGCCCGACTGGTAACCAACACTAGGTCTGTTAATTGTCCCTGAGCCTGTGTCCACTGATTTGCTAAGCACTCCTGGAGCGGGCGCATATGCAACCGTGCGTGAGGGACTATGAAGATGCAGGAGGCCATCATGCCTATCAACTGCATGAACACTCTCGCTGGAAGTGAGTGTTGTGGTCTGAACCTTTGGATTAGAGACTGCATGCTCTCTATCCTGACTTGGTTTGGTTGAGCTTTGGCCGTCAGGGTATTGATTGTCGCACCTAGAAACTGCCGGACATGTGCCGGCTGAAGATGGGACTTTGGGTAATTCAACGAGAAACCCAAGTCGTGAAGGAGGTGAATGGTAGTCGACATGTCTGCGGCGCACTGTTGTTCCGACTTGGCTTGAACGAGCCAGTCGTCCAGGTAGGGGTAGACATGGATGTTCTGCCTCCTGAGGTGCGCTGCTACTGTCGCCAGGCACTTGGTAAACACCCTTGGGGCCGTGGTGACTCCGAAGGGTAGGACCTTGAACTGATAATGCCTGCCTTGGATTGTGAACCTGAGGTATTTTCTGTGGGACGGGTGTAGTGGAATGTGGAAATAAGCATCCTTGAGGTCTAAGGTTGCTAAGAAGTCCCCTTGGTTTAACAAGGGAAGAATCTGTTGCAGTGTAAGCATATGGAAATGTTCTGACAGTATATACAGGTTGAGGGGACGGAGATCCAGAATTGGTCTGAGAGATCCGTCCTTCTTTGGAATAAGGAAGTACAGGGAATATACCCCCGTGCCTTCCTCCCCCACTGGCACGAGCTCGATTGCTCCTTTTTGCAGCATCACCACCACTTCCTGCTGCAATAAGTGCAAGTGCTCTGCGGACATAGGCCTTTGCCTTGGTGGAATGTTGGGTGGAGTGGATTTTAACTCTAGACAATAACCGTACTGGACAAGTTGTCGCACCCACCTGTCTGTGGTGATGTTGAGCCAGACGGGCAGGAACTGCTGTAGTCTCCCCCCGACAGGTGTTAAGTGGTCGGGGGGCAGTGACAGAGAGTCACTGTTTGCTTGGGGTAGAGGAGCGTGAGTTGTTGTTCCCTCTGCCGCGTCCTCTGGTGCTGTTTCCTCTGTAGCCCCCCTTGTTCTGTTTGGGGTACGAGGATTGTGCTCCACCTCTAGAGAATTGTGACTGCTGACCCATTTGTCCTCTGGTGACTCCACGTGCACCTGAGCGACGAAAAGTATTGCCACGAAACTGTTGTGATTGAAGGGCCCCCATAGATTTGGCAGTTTCGGTGTCTTTTTTAATTTTTTCTAGGGTGGTGTCAACATCTGGACCAAACAGTCTATCAGGATTGACTGGTTGATATGCGGAGCCACGCCTGTCGTCTCAGCATGACGCTAGTGTTAATGGTCCTAGCGGCTGTGTCCGCGGCATCAAGTGCACACTTTATGGCCGCGTTGGAGATCAGTTGTCCTTCCTGTATAATCATTTTGGTGCCCTCTTGAAACTGTGGAGGCAGGTGTTGCACAATTTGCTCTAGGGTGTCGTAATGCGACCTATCATAACGCGCCAATAGTGCCTGTGTATTTGCAATACGCCAGAAATTGGCAGCCTGCGCAGCTACCCTTTTGCCTCCTGCCTCTAGCACTTTGGACTCTTTATCCGGGGGAGGAGCTTCACCCGTTGTTTGGGAGTTGGCCCTCTTTCGGGCATTTGCGACCACCAGGGAGTCAAGCGGCAACTGTCCCCGAATGTATGCAGGGTCTGCAGGTGCTGGTCTGTACTTTTTTTCAATACGTGGATTGACCACCCTCGCCCTGGTAGGCTCTTTAAAGATGTCCGCCGCATGCTTGAGGACCCCTTTGAGCATAGGCAGTGTTTTTACAGTTCTTTCAGAAACTGAAAAAGTGTCAAATAGAAAATCCTCTTCAACAGGGTCAGCATGCATGTCCACATCATGATTAGCAGCTGCCCTTTCAATGAGTGCATGGAAACCTGCAGAATCCTCTGTTGGGGATGCACGTGTACTGAAAGGCTGTGGGTCTTGTCCCACATTATGGGTGTCTTGGTCACCAAAGTCATCATATGAATCCGGCTGTGCATCTGGTTCATTGACTGGGAAAGTGTATTGGTCATTTTCACCATATCCCTCACTGTCAGAGGGGTCTGGAGACGGAGTTGGGCTCCCTCTTAGAGGGGACTGGATAGGTTCCATGAGGCCTGAGGCGTCCTGTGGATACTTTTTCTTCTTCAGGGGGATGACATAGGAGTCCACCGGCTGTGAAGTTATCTTCCTTTTGTAAAGGGTCAATTTGCCTGTATCAGCGTCGATAAAACACTCTAAATCCTCTTCTGAGTCGAGTACTCGACCTGAAAGTGCCCCTGCCGTTGAAGAATCCAACTTCTTTGGTGTCGATTTTGTTGAGAAGGCCTTCGGCGCCTCTTTTGGCGGCAGAAGGAAGAGGAGTTTACTGGCAGACTTGACCGGAACGTCTATCGCCTTCTGTGGCGATGGCGTCGGCGCCGACGAAGCAGCGGCTTTCTCCCTAATTCTTTGTAGTGAAGAAGCGACGAGCGACGTTTCATTCACAGTGGCCTTTGGCACCGACGAGGAATCCTTGACCTTGCCTTCGGATCCGACGTTCTGTTGGCCCTTCTGAGTCTTGGACGATGATGCCGCGTCCGCCGACCCAGAGGCCCGGGATCGATGCGCAGATGTGCCAGCCTTCGATCCGTGTGACTTCGACGGCTCCGTTTCCACCACGCGTCCGACCAACGTCCCAGTTGGAGTCGGAGCCGTGCCGCTGTCTTTGGCGGGCTTTGCCGGCGTCGCAGCGGTTGACCTGTGCGTTCCGCCCTTTTTAGAGGATCCCCCCTCTGGCACCGATTTCGACACTGTGGAATCGACAGATTTCTTCGATCTCTGTGGACCGGAGGTCGAGGGAGTCGATGAAGCAGCGTTTTTATTTGTTTTTGGTGGTACGGCCGCCATCTTAGGGACGCTGGAGTCCTTAAGTTTCAGTTTCGTTTTCGGTTCGGCCATTTTAGGTGTAGTCGATACCGTAGGTTTCAGTTTCGGTTTTGATACCGTCTGCGCAGCAAGTATGTCCGTGGCCGGGCCTGAAGGCGGGGCCGTGGCTTGCGCGACGGGGTCTTGGGTAAGGCCGACAGGCGATCCCGTGACCCGTTCTGTATGTCCGTAAACTTCGGGGCATAGCTCATCCCCTGAGCTATCTTCCGCGGCCCCATAAACCTCTTCGACGTCCCCTACCTCGTCGACGTTTTCAAGGCCTTGATCCACGACTCCGTCGTCGTCTTCCGGATCCGCCTCGACCTCCGTCTCGGGCGGAGAGATTTGAAGATGATGGCTCTGGTCCTCCTCTTCTTGCTCGTCGAAGATGTCGTCCGGTTCCGGGGCCGTTTGGTGGGCCTCAAGGCGCACCGCGCGCCGAATCTTGAGTGTCTTCTTGGACCTGAAACTTGCACAGGCCCTGCAGTTTTCTTCGTTATGGTCTGGTGAAAGGCATTTGTTACAGACCGGGTGCACGTCTATATGTGGGTATTTGGCCCCACAGAGCGGACAGAGCTTAAACGGACTCCGCTCCATGCTGGAAAAGTCGCTGTCGAGTCACGATGAGAAGGCCTCGATGTCCGAAGAGCAAAACTCCGCTGATTCCGGCTCCGAGAGACGGAAGAACTCGAGACCGCACGCAAACAATACCGACGTAATAAATACAAGGCCTTTTGGCCGAATAAAGTTATGTTTTCTCGGTTCCGACAGAGAGACGTCGAGACCGCATCCGAACCCAATGGCGGAAAAAAACAATCTGGGGATGGAGCCGATGCCCATGCGCACTGTAGTCCAGGGGAGGAGCCACCTATCTCAGGATACTTCGAAGACTCTTCCAGGACAACAATGTGCGATCATCCGGACCCAACACTAGGCGGCGATCTAATGCTAAGATATGAATTTAGCAGCCCACATGCCTCGAACAGGTGATAAGTAGCAGACAGTTCGTCGCACATGGTACGGTAAGCTGCCCACTGTAGCCCACTTGGAAAGGGGAGTGGGTGTGTCAGATTCGGTTCACTGTAGAGAGCTCTGGGAATATACGGGGGATCAAGTGTGGGACCTTCCATTTTTTGACATGCACAAATACACATGAAATACTCCTTCCTTGCAGTTAACCTCTGTGCACTTCCTGGAATAGCAGAGAGACACCGTTGCACGCAAGCGTTCGCATACGTATGGGCAGTAACAACATTTGGTTAGAGTTATTTTAAGTTTGCCTTAGAAGTGAACTGCTCTACTTCCAGCCCCGGGTGTGCACGTGACCCTTTGTTGAATTTTCCATAACATGCCAGACAGACTACGTCCTCCCACTGCGGTCGGCCTGTTATTGTTATGTCATTGCATAGTTTGCTGATAAGTAAGGGTTGCTTGGTAGTTTTTATTATTTCACAGTAGTGTGTGCCAATTCTGTTTTACTATTATTAATCGGTGACGTGTTTTTAGTTTTAGCTTCTGGAAATAAATGTTTTTCTGTTTTTAGTGCTTAACAAAAATATCGTACTCCTTTGTTGTAGACTATATGTTTCAAAGTAGCCCTTTGTCATAAAACTACTGTGCCCCCGAATTTTTAAAGCCGCACCTCCCTACTCATATCCGGGGTATAGACCACAGGTGGGCTGGTCGGTGGGGGCATCCTGCCGAGTTATTGTTGCAGCATTTATGTAAGACCAGGAAGTTCAAGAAAAAAAATATACAGAACGCGTGTGAGTGCAGACGACTTGGAAACACGCTGCAGCTCTGCGAATTCCTTTCAGAGCGACGGCGTATCTTTTCTCCTCAGACGTTTTACGCCCAAGCACGGCTCTGATAATGTATCTATTTCGGCCGGCTCGGGAGGCGGGGATCTGCTGTGGGAGGGGAGGGGGAGGCGGGGATCTGCTGTGGGAGGGGAGGGGGAGAGCGGAGGCCGTGTTACAACGGCATCGGGACCGGCTGCGGCTCGGGAGGCGGGGATCTGCTGTGGGAGGGGAGAGGGAGGCGGGGATCTGCTGTGGGAGGGGAGAGGGAGGCGGGAATCTGCTGTGGGAGGGGAGAGGGAGGCGGGGAGAGCGGGGATCAGCTGCGGCTCGGGAGGCGGGGATCTGCTGTGGGAGGGGAGGGAATGCTGCAAAGACAATGGGACAGCCGGCGGGAAACGTGCACAGGACAGCGGGGAGGGGGGAGGGGGACGGCGGGAGGAGGGACACAGAGTAAGGCAGGACAGCAGCAAGCACGGCCCGGCCGGACCAGATTCGGGGGCGTTCCCGGCTTTTGGCTGACGTATCATGACATAGCCAAAAGCCAAAGATTCTCGGGAACGCCCCCGAGTCTGGTCCGGCCATGACGAACGCCTCTCTGTTCCAATGGCTAGCCTCCATTTATGGAGCTAGCCAATGGGACAGGGGGGCGTATTCCAGAGTCACTACTGCAATCAAGAGATTTCTCTGGAGGCGGAGCTTCCAGCTCCGTCCCCCAGCGAAACCTAAAAAGGGGCGTGGCTTCATGCCGCATTGAAAACCCCTCCTGACAATATCTCTTTGCCTGCTACAGCGCATGCGCTGCTAGCAGGCTTCAACCTAAAAACGGAATCAGTATAAATTAAATGAACATTTAATGTGCCAAACAGGTGGGCGACGCCCCCAATAAAGAAACCGCCGCTTGTGCCTTGTTCTCCAGTACGGAGACTCACGCGGTCGCAGCGTTAGGTAGAGGCGTGGAGCTGAGGTGCAGACAAACTACGGCGGCAGAGAGCCGCTTGTTCCTTCAGAAGTTCCTTTCAGGCCAGCAAAATTCACTCTAATGACAGTTACACCAACTCAAATGAAAGTGCACAATCGAAACGCTCTCCCCGCAAAGTAAGGGCACGAGTTTGAGGCATCTTCTCTACAGCGCACGAGGGCCATGGACGCGGAAGTGAAAGCGCAGGCTTCCCTTCTGAGAACGCGTACGAGTGGCAGTTAAAACACATAAAACATGTTTGTAGACAGTCATGTATACAGAAAGTCGCGTATCATAACACATTTAAAAGGTGACCCTAATTTTAAAACACACTTACTGATGATTTAAAGACAGAGTTGTTAAGTAGTTGACCGTCAGTACCGGGGACTACTCTCCAACAGTTCGCCAATGTTATCAGGTAGGCAAACTGGTGCACAGGGGTAAAGGTAGGTCTGCAGAGGAGTATACGGCTTGGGGGAAGCTGGAAGAGAACAGTAATGGACGACCCATTGGGACAGGGAATGTGTGTCTGAAAGAAAAAGACGACACAAGAACAGACGGTACAAGAGTGTGACAGGAGGGGGCGTGGCTAGCAAGCCATGATGGCAGACGGAGTCTGCTAGAGCTCCGGTGCCGCCGGGGGAGAAGAAACCCTGGAAGTCGCGATAGGGGGCTGGCATGCGTCGATAAAGGAAGGATTCTGGTGCTGTAAAGCCCCTGACGACTCGGTGAAAATTTGAAGGTCCTAGGAGTCGGGGATATTGAGCGGACGGAGAGAGGACGCCCGAGACCTAGCCCCACGCTGCAAGCCGGGGACTCGAGTGACGACTGTAACCGGATTGCTGGGCGCCGTCCGGCGCGGCGGCCGGAAGCTGCTCCGAAGCACTTGCCTGTAATATTGCCCTTGCTGACGTCTGAGACGAGGGTGAACGAGCCGGAGCCATCCTACATTTCTGCGAAAGGATTTCGCTGGTCTGTGAGCTGAAACTTTGGGAGACGATTTGGCCTGGCGAGGTGAGCTTAGACCGAGGGAGGCCCGGCGGCCGCGCCTCGCCCACATTCCTGACCGGAGACCTGGTGGAACATCGGAGGGTGAGTGAGGCACGGCGACGCTGTGAGGAGAACAGACCTGGCTCCCATCTGCCTTCCCTCCCCCCCTCCTCCCCACTGACGCAGATGGAAATGGATGCCGAGACGGCATGGTTGGATAAGTATAGAAGGCCTGAGTGGGGGGCTCGGGCGCGGGGAGGAACGCCGATGCTGCCCTGGGCGAGGGAAGAAAAAGGAAACCGCCAGCCCTGAGTTTCGCCACGCTAGGGGTAAAGAGACAGTGGCGACCGGACACACACCTAGCGGGGACAAGTGAGCAAGCCCTGAGTGGCGGGCCCGGGCGCGAAGATTGTTGCCGCCCTGGGCAAGAGGAACACAACCGCCAAACCTGGGGGTGCGGAGACTGTGACGGCTGGATACATATCCCACGGGCCGGTTCCTCGTGCCCTACCGGGGTGAAGAGCGGTGAGTGCTGACTGCAGGCCCGTGCGGGGAGGAGATCTGATCGGACCCTCCTAAAGGGGCCATCTACCCGCCAAAGACTTGGGGGAACACGGAGTTGGAACGGGACCCCGAGTGGAAGTGGCATAGGGGTTGGAGGACGCCCGCCCTACGTCATAGTCCCGGACACTGCATGGGCCCACAGACGAGAAACATGGTCCGAAAGGGAGCTAAAGTTATGGACGGCAAGAGGGGACACCTGCGGGACATAATCTAGATACAGGCCCGGGAGGATCCGCACCACTGATATTGAACTCTACCCTCTCTGATGACCAACAAATGGACAAATTAGACCTGATACTCAAAGAAATCAGGGACTTCAGGACCGCGATGGAGACACAAGTGGGCACCCTTACCACTAATCTTTCACTGTTAAAAGCCGACCACGACAAGCTGGTGGACAGAGTTAAAGATCAAGGGACAACGCTGGCGGACCTCGCCCCGGCGGTGGAGGAACACACCGACTCCATCCAACAAATTCAACACCAAGTAAAATCTCTCATGGAACGGGTGGAGGATGCCGAAGGCCGCAATCGACGCAATAACATCCGCGTCATTGGGCTTCCGGAACGAAGTGAGGGGACCCACGCAACGGAATTCATGGAGCAGTGGTTCCGAGACAACATGGCCACGGAGGGCCTGTCACCGTTCTTCTGTGTGGAGAGAGCTCACAGGATTCCCAATGGCCAACCGAGACCGGGACAGGCACCACGACCGCGGATTGTTAAAATTCTCAATTATCGAGACAGAGACAGAGACGTGCTGCTTCGGCAGGCCCGAATAAAGTCCCTCATCGAATATGAAAACAAACGTATTTCATTGTACCCGGACTATACCAACCTGGTGCAGAAACAACGGTCCTCCTATTACCAGGTAAAAAAGAGACTCCAGAGAGCCAAACTCCGCTATGCCCTGTTATTTCCTGCCCGCCTTAAGGTGATCCATGACATTAAAACTCACTTCTTCGAGAGCCCCACGGACGTGGAAGAATGGCTGGAGGATGATGGACATCGAGGAGAACCCGGGATCGACTCAAGGATCATCGGTCAACGGATCCAAGGATGAATCAGATCACACAGGAGACATGTCCAGCACACGGAGTGCGGAACCAAAACAGCGTAAACCTACTGCCTACCAACAAAAGAAAGGCCAGGAAGATGCTGTCGCAATGGTGGGCTCCTTCCGAGAGGAACGAGAGACAATCAATACAGACACGGAGGACAGCACATTGCACTTGGACTCGGAGCACAGTATGGTATTGTTCCAGACTAACACCTAGAGCGGCGGATGAAATTCTAGACAATGCCCAGGAGTAATTACTGAAATGGATGAGACCTGAGACCTTAGAACCTATTGATATCCTTTCTATTGTATACTGATTGAAAAGCCGGGGTACAGAGGGGGAGAGGGGACCTACAGCAGGGGTAACTGAATCTGTTTAAATATTGGTATGTTGAGGCTCGATGCAACCAAGATATGTTTATTGCGTGCTGAATGACTGAGGGACCTCACACCCTACATTCCTGCGAAGCAATGAGGTACAACATTATGTAGGCGAGGAAATTCCCCCCCCCCCCCCCAAAAGGCTACCAGTAATGGATGATTATATAATAACTCTCCCGGCGGTGCAGTTGAGCCGGCAGCGCAGACAAGCATGACTCTCTGGACACGGCCCATGCTTAGCCGACCCCCCAAAAGCGTATGCACCGTAGATTGTTTGGTTATGTTTTACACCTTTTAGTTTGGCACAGCAAAGTTCCAAGGCTGAGCCTCTAGAGTTCGAGTTTGGGAAGGGGTGGGAGCAGTCTCCTGGCTAGCACTGATAATACACATATTGCAACAGGAAAAGATACCCATTGTGACACCTGTACTTGGATATGGCTGATAAGAAAGGGAAAAATAGGTTGGTTACCTGGAATGTACGGGGGCTAGGTGCAGTACAAAAACGAGACAGAATACACGACTTTTTAATTCGCCAGCAAGCGCACATAGTATTCCTACAGGAATCTCACCTAACACAGTCCGAGGCACACACACTGCGGAAAAAATGGACAGGAACTGTATTCTCCACAACGTACTCCGCCTTCTCCAGAGGGGCCACCATATGGGTACGATATGGTACACCTTTCGTGGAACTAGATAGGAAGGTAGACGACCAGGGACGATATATCCTGGTGAGGGGCACACTAGACGGTACAATGCTAGTCCTGGGAAGCATCTACGCCTCGAACTTTGATCAGGACAGGTTCCTTGCAACTGTAGGGCGGGATCTAACAGACTGGATAGATGTCCCCTGAATACTGGGGGGAGATTGGAACATGATATTGGATGTGGACCTAGACAGATCGCACCCTCCCCTCCAGGCGACAGGGGTACACAGGATGACCGACTCGTTTGGGACGTGGTTTCAGGGATGGAGAATGACAGATGTATGGCGTGCATTACATCCAAAACACAAAGAGTATTCATACTACTCCCCAATGCATAAACTACACACTCGCCTAGACAGATTCATATGCACTAACTCCTTAACGGCCAAGTGTACGTCCACAGACTATCTCGCCAAAACATTTTCGGACCATAGACCACTAACACTTGACCTACATTGGGGAAGGGTACCTTCACCAGTGCCCACTTGGAGGCTCAACCCCTCACTACTAGAAGATGCCCCATTCCGCACACACCTCTGACACGCTAAATAATTATTTCAGGGAAAACTGGGGCTCCACGTCTTCGAACCTGGTGGTGAGGGATGCTATGAAGGCTGTGATAAGAGGGGATGCAATTGGCCGATTGGTGGGTGCCCGACAAGAAATTCATGGAAAACTCTGTGAGGTTGAGAACCGCCTGAGGGAATTGGAGACGGCAGCGGGAATAGACCCTGGGCGCAAAGGAGACTTACAATTATGCAACATAGAGCATGCAGAACTCCCGGAAACCTTAGGGTTATGGGGACTATTTGAGGCGCCTGCAGGCGGAAGTGGATAGATCTGGAGCCCTACTGGCTCGCCTGATCCGTGATACTCCCGACATCCCCGTAATTATGAACATCCGAGATGAAACAGGCAGGGAGGTAAACACACAGTTGGAAATTAACACTGTGTTTACGGTTCATCTGGAGCGGCTATATGATACCCCCTCCTCCCCCCCCCCCCGAGGGTGCTGGAGACGATATGATGGAATTCCTACGGGAACTGCCGATCCCAACCCTGACCCGGGATGTACAGACTGAACTAGCCAGACCCATAACGCAGCAGGAAATAAAAGTAGCTATCCACTCCCTTAACCAGGGCAAAACCCCTGGCATGGACGGACTGTCCGGGGAATTTTATCAAAGTTACTCTGAAACGCTAGTACCCGTCTTAGAGAAAATATACAAGACTGCCTATGAAGTCGGTCATCTACCCGCCACGACCATGCAGGCTTTGGTAATATCCATTCCGAAACCCGGCAGGGACACCCTTGATGTAAGTAACTACAGACCCCTCTCAATGCTCCCCGCGGAGTATAAAATACTTAGCAAAGCTATCGCCCTGCGTATACAAGCCCATCTCCCTGCCTTGATCCATCCAGACCAATGTGGCTTCCTTCTAGAGAGGAGCACTTCCCAGAATACGAGACGACTCCATGCCCTCATGTCGGCCACGCCACTAGATCTGCCACACGCCGGCTGCATTGCCCTGGACCTCCGGCAGGCATTTGACTCCCTGACGTGGGGCTTTATGTTTGAAGCTCTAAGACGCTTCGGCTTCCCTGATACCCTGATTAAGTGGATTTGTTTGCTATATACGAACCCAACGGCTAGAGCACGCACGGGCAGATATACCTCGGATAGTTATGACGTTTACAGGGGCACGCGGCAGGGTTGCCCGCTGTCGCCGCTACTGTTCGTACTCACACTCGAGCCTCTGGCAATCTCACTCCGAACTCGAGCAGCTGAGGTGGGCATATCAGTTGGAGGAACCCATAATTTGATCTCCATGTATGACGACGATATATTAGTGTTCCTACTAGATTTGCATGGAAACCATTCACACTTAGCAACCATCTTTGAACGTTTTGAGAATATCTCTGGCCTGGCCATAAACCTGTTGAAATCCCTAGGCTTCTACTTCCGGGAAGGACAACGACCTTCTCATATACAGTTTGGTACCTATGAGATCCAAATAGCACCGACCACATTTAAATACCTGGGTATTAATGTTTATCGAAGTCAGGAAGACCAGATTAAGGGTAACGTACGGAGGGCAATTAATGGTCTCCGAGGTAGTGTGAACTTTTGGACGTCCCTGCCCCTATCTGTCATGGGTAGAGTGGCGATTTCAAAGATGGTCCTACTCCCCCGGACACTGTACTACTTTGTAAACCTACCGGTTCTACTCCCACAACAAATATTTGCCACACTGAATACGTTATTGGTCACCCTCATATGGGGTCCAGGAAGACGCCGAATAAGCCTAAAAAAACTACAGCTGAATACCAGATAGGGAGGCCTAGGCGTGCCAGACCTACGAGGTTATTATTACGCAAGCCAACTACAATGGCTGACACATTGGGTGGCGGGCAGGAACCTACATGAGATCGCTTTTACACAAGACAGGCTAGCACGCGGAGAACTACACTTCCTTCTGCTGCCAAGATTCCCAGAGACTGCCACCCCCTGCTACTCATTGCTTTGCGGTGCTGGCGAAAGGCATTGGTGTACACAGCAGGGACCACTCCCTATGCAGACAACATTCCCCTATTAGTGCTCCCAACACCGCAGGGAAGTCTGACACAACGCAGGTTGCAGCCCTGGACGGAGGCGGGGGTGGCTAGAGTGGGTGACCTGTTTGGGGATGACGCCCTGATGGATCATGTCTCCTTCGCACAGTCCACAGGAGCCCCACTACAAATGTACCTTCTACACGCCTCGGTGACTCATTATGTACGACGTACATGGGCTCCGCAACGCACCAAGCCAGAACAACATGAACAGGTACATCTCCTCCACTATATGGGGACGGGGGACACCTAGTAAGATGGCTCTATGTGGGCATTAGGGAACACGCTGCTTTGCCCCTTACCACACTCAGGGATGCCTGGGCTATGGACACAGGGGAGGCCATAACGGACGGTGAATAGAAGATTATCCTAGAAAACCACAGGAGAGTGTCCAGAAACGTCAAATTCAAATTCATACAGGCCATGATATTACACAGGGCATATCTCACCCCCCAAAGGCTCCACAGAATGTTCCCTGCCTCTCCCCACAACTGTCCCAGATGTCAAGCGGACAAGGCTGGCATCCTCCATATGTTGTGGACATGCCCGAGAATACGCAACTACTGGGTGACGGTCAGAAGCACACTACACACTGTCACAGCCCTGCAAATCCCTGAAGGGGCGCTACCCTGCCTGACAGGACACAGGAAGAGACCCAAGACCCGCAAAGCACAACTGAAACTCTTGGACCTGGCCCTTTTGTTGGCACTCAGTGTTATAACTATGAGATGGAAATCGGCCAGACCCCCGAGTGTAGAGATATGGCGTTCTGACTTGTTAAAATGGGGCAGAGCAGAAACTGTGGCCCTGCGTAGGGAAGAGGAGAAGGGGCTCCGTAAATATCCCATAGAGCAAGAATGGGAACGAATGTTGATAGAGATAGAGGGTATAGACCTAGAACTTTCACAGGGGAACAACACATGATCGCACACACGGAATGCAGAATGATGGCGAACAAGGACGTAAATGCAGGGTACACAGGTTAACCAAGCCAACTACTGATACATTTTCTGGACAGGATAAAGTCAATGTACCGAGAATTGCAGAGTGTACACAGGGGCACGGCTAGGAGATGGGGAGGGAAGGGGACAGGATAGAGTTAAATCAACAGGCGATATTGTAACTTAAACGCAAAGGATAAATGCTATAATAGGACAATACACTGGAAGTTACAAGACAGGACAAAAAAGAAAATGAATGATTGCAAATTCGCCGACAGTTAATGTTTGAAAAAGTGAAAAGACTGATAGAATGTAAATTGATTGAACTTAACATGTAATAACTGATACAGTCATGAATAAAGAGTTTAAAAAAAAAAAAAGAGTGTGACAGGATGGCAGAACGACAGGCACAAGTAGGAAAATCAATTTAGAGGAAGACCGCCACAACACCAGAGTGAGAAAGTCTTAATATCGATCCCTTGGCACCAGATTCAGACCGACTCAAACAGACTTGTATTCTAGAATTTGACACCAGATCACTGAACTGTTGTGAAGACCCTGCCAAGACATCGGTGGATTCACAAGCCCAGTAGTGTCTGCAGCCCATCAGAGCCGGAGTCAGAAGACCCACTTAAGTGTTCGAACCGAGGCGTCAGGGCAGGCTGGCACCAGCTGGAGCACTCGAGAGCCTGAATTAGAGCAGATAGGATGTATGGTTAATATAGGTCTGCCTACCCCAAAGGCTTCATCCGAGACCTTTCTAAAAGCCTAGGGGCCGAGAACTAGTTCAGGGTTACAAAGGCTGGCGAACAATTTCCTTCAAGCACGCGAGGGACGTTTCATGTCCTATATACACATCACCAAAGTAGAAGAGTTACTTAGGCCACAAAGATGCTAGTACACACTGGACTGTGACTCATCGGACACAGCCTCACTTTCTCCTTGGGGTTCAGCACTTTGGAATTAGAAGTCATCACCAGTGGTGCTCAAACAGTTTTCAGCGTGGGGGGCTGGCCAATGGCATCAGGTCAGTAAAATTGAAGGGAGCTCAAAAAAACATGGTTACTGAATGAGTCAGTGCAGCAATTTAGCCTAAACCCTTAAGCAGGGAGAGTGGAGAAAGGACTTCTACTCCAAAACCTTGTGTAACAAGCATTTGCAATGCAATAAGTCTTGCATTTAAGCAAGTTTAAGCTATTGGCATTGTAAATGACAATGCCTTTTATTTATGTTTTAAAAAAGAATACAAAAATGAACGGCATTGTCATTTACAATATCAATAGCTCAAACTTGCGTAAATGCGAGATCTACTGCATTGAAAATGCTTGTTTAGGTAAAAGTGCCTGCCTTTCACCACAACAGAACCAAGCCTTGCGTGAGGTGCCTGGCCCCAGCCCTGCCTGTGCCCCTCATCTGAGCTCTCTGAGGGGGGGGGGGGGGGGGTGGGGGGGGGGGGGGGCGGGAGCTGCTGAGGCAGAGCTTGTGCAAAAAAAATTAAACAAAATAGTGCTCACAGCCAAGATAAAGCAGAGATGTAACATGAGGAGTAAATGGTCCATTCGTTATGGGTGGGAACAAATTTAAACAAGGCGGTACCAAGGAGGGACTAACAACTCTATTTATCAATCAGAAGCCAGCACTTAAGAAGAACCATGACACAAAGTTAATAACAAATATGGACGGAGAGTAGACAGGGCTTCTAGTGCATACCCTAATACAGCATACCTCGTAGCGCGAGGAGTGCATGCGCACTGCCGCTAGGCTCTACCTAAAAATAGGACCCCGGGCTAATTTGTAGTAACATATTATGAATTGCACACGTAAGCTTTGTTATCACCATTCATAATGAGCACATGCTAATTAAACTTGCACCTTGCTAAAGTCATCAGAAACAATAAAAACCCTGATTCACGCTAAGAACATACTTATGTAAAAGGGCAAATTATGTTCACCTAAAACAGGATCAGAGCTCCCTGTGAGATTATTAAAAGCAGGCCTAGTTATCTATATATTAGCAAGTGCAGGATTCTTGAGGGTGGGTGGGGGGAGAATTGCACAATTTGCTGCCTAATGGTTAATAAACCGCATAAAGAGTACCTTATGTTAGTTTGACATACTTGTAAGTTTTCCTGAGTAACCATGTCACAGGAACATTGTTACCTCTGTTTAACTAGGGTGACCAGTGGGTGATCACGTCAGTAAGTGGCAGCGGTCAGCGTCGGACTCGTGGTCACAACCAAGCAGAAGTGCTGAGGAGTGACCAGAAAGGAAAAGGGTTGTTGGCCTGACCCTACTCCAGGGCATTAGTGTGTGGCCAGTTCAAAGATGCAGGCTCAGTCTCTGCTTCACGTGTGTAATCCATGGATGTCGATTCAACACAATGCCAGGGGGTTAGCGGAAGTTTCATCACACACCCTTTGACCTTAATGACATTACAGAAGTGATATCACCATGATCATAGACCCTGAATCTTCCTAGGCAGTGATGTTACACGATCTTGATAGGATTACAAAAATAAACATTACTTAAGTCCCAGAATAACTGAATGATTAATATAACTACTCAAATGTATTTTTTAGATACCACCTATATTAGTGTGCTGATAAGATATGCAGGGGAACCTTACTCATTTCTATTTGTATTAAATAAAGAATAATGTATTTATGGCAATGGCAGTATTTTGTCACAGATACCTGTCATGCTAAGAATTGTTTCTAGAATACCAGCACCAACTTTTTTTGCCACGGGTGTCTCTATAAGCCAAGAATTACCTTCAGTGTGCCAAGGGCAACTGTAGACTTGCAAGCATAACACCACAATCTCTATCATGTTCACTTACATTCACTCATACTCAATCTCACTGAAACTTCTTCATTCTCACTCACACTCTCACATCCTTACTCCCTCTTACTTTCACTCACTCATTTGAACTCACTCTCACTCAAATTCGTACTCTCATCTCAGGCATTCTTTCTCAGTCCGTCTCAATTATTCTCACTCACTCTGTCTCGCTCATTCTCACTCACATTCATTCTCATTCACACTGCCTTGCTCTAACAAACTTTACACTCATTCATTCTCACTCACTTTCATTGTTACACACACAAACATGCTCACACATACAAACAGACATGCTCACACGTACACGGGCTCTCTCTCTCGCACAAACGCACTCACCTGCACGCAAGGACACCCCTACACTTCCAAGCATTTGATTCAATGTACCCAATCTGTCAGCAAATGCCCGGTTGCAGCTCTTGGGGCTCGATTTATATTACACAAAGAGCGAGTAATGCAGTACAATTAATTATTGGTAAATTCATAATGGGCAGAAAAGAAGAAGGGAGGAGCCACCATAAAAACAAGGGACTATGAGTGCACCTGTGTTCTTGCCACTGACAGAGGTCAGAAGATAACAAAAGCAGTGCAAGGAACTGCAAAGGGCAATCCAAGAGCAGCAATTGCAATCCGTGGCAACCTCTAATCGATGTTCATGTGTCCTTTCTCCTACCTCTCAGCTATTCTTTCTATCCTCTCTGCCTCATTACTGTTCTCTCTCTATCTCACACATGTATCCCACTCTCACTGTCTCCCGCTGAGTTCTGACACCAGTGTCTCTATCACTTCTCTTACATCTGTCTCCTACTCTCCTGTTCTGTACCCTTGAACTGTCCCTTTCTCATCGGCCTCTCATCTGTCTCTCCTTTCTCGGATGTCTCTTTTTTACCCTGTTGGCTGTCTCATTCTAGACTGACTCTATATCACCTCTGTCAGATCAGTCTAATATATTTCTGTCTAAGCAGTGCCTTTCTCATCTGTCTGCCTGACATACGCGACTTCCCCTCTATACAATCTCTTTTTCACGTCTCTTTCGCCACCTCTCACACGTCTCCCCCTCTCTCGAATCAGTCTATATCTCTCCAACAATGGTGCACACAAACACACTCGTCTTTTCTCTCGCTGTCTCTCTCACCTGTCTGTCTAGTGAGGCTTCCTACTCACTTTTAGTCTCTCTGTTGTCCCTGGTTGTTAACTCTGTCTTTTTTCTCTAGTCTGCTGGGCCATTGTTGCAAGCGCTATTTTCTGTCTGAGCACACCACCTTCGCAATACGGTGCAAAGGCAGTGCAGCTCGGAGCCCCCAGTTCAGCTATGGTGGCAACATTTTGTTTCACTGCAATGGTTAGAGTTTCATGGCTGCATTTATTTTATGGCAGCTTAACTACTTAGTTTGCTGCGGATTTTAAAAAAAACTTAACAATGTAACTTCTGTTGTAGCACTTCTTTAGCAACCACTTAGCCCCGGAGTCACAGTGGAAGTGCTAGGGGTTGCAAGCAGAAAGACAGGGGTCACAGTTGCAACCCCCGCGACCCCTAGAATGACGTCCATGGTGTAACCAGACCTCAGCAACCATGGGTGGCAGTGCTCCACGCTTCAGATACAGTCACTGCTACACATGCTAACAGGACACCTCAGTGTGTGTCCACCGAGAGGACAGGCTCTTGTGTGCCAAACCTCAGAAGCCTCTGCGTGGAACCGGTCTCCACATACCCGACCATATTTACAGGTGCCTGCCTCGCCAGACCTTCATAAACCTCGGTGTGCTCTCATCTCACAGTCAGGCTCACACTTTTTTGCTCCTTTGATGTGTCCCCCACAAGCGTTTGTGTGCAGTCACCACAGGTGTATCCTTACTCTGTGATGCACATTTGACCTTTATAAAGAACTATGTACGCAACCGTGTTCAGGTGGCAGGTTCATTACTCATCACCTGTCTCAATGTGCAACCAATGCCAGTATACAGATGTGGCCTCGGAGACACATATTACACCCAAAGACATGAGTCTGCAGCAAATACGTGATTAGAACAGATTGGCAAGACATGCTTGCTATTTGTAAACTCTTGGACCTGTTGGGCGCTATTCTTTAGTGCTGTTGACTATGCACTGCACAATATATTGTTATTACTCCCCTAGCGTATAGAGACGAACCCCTTGAGGAAATGACATTGGGACAAACTAATTAACTTTCTAGTCCTATTGTTAAGAGCCCTCATTAGTTTGTCCTAAAATGGCAAAATTCATGAGGTGCCTATTGCACAGATTTTACATACCACAAAAAGCAAAAACAAATACCACAGAAGTATAATGCAATAACATTTCACTTTACATTATATAACATCACACCATACCATAATATGACATACTCTACAAACCTCGAAGGTCAAAGATGAGAAAGTTAGAAGAAGCACATTATCAAAGAGTGTAGTAAATTAATTTGTTTGGTAATAATACCGGCGCACGATGTCATAAATTAGACTTTTTGAGGGCCTGCAAATTGTGTCAGTTATAAGTGGTGCAAAAAGCAGATATTAAAATAATAATAATAATAATTCTGAAGTATGTTTGCCTTGTTTACACTGTGTAAAGGAGAATCTATTTATAATGTAGTTTGGTTTTCTTCGCACCTTAGAATTAGGAGGTTCTACGTTCAAAAATAGGCACATATTTTGAAATATTTTTCTTTCTTAGGAAGATAGTTCGTAAATGTTTTTAATGTGTGTGTGACATTAAACTTTTGACAACGCACATTCATTAACCTTTCCTGGACTCCGCATTTCTATGATGCTTTGGCTCTCCAGACAAACAAATGTGAACATTTATCTTTTTGACAAATACAAAAAATTTGAAAACACCAAATACCGCAAAAAACAAACATGCATCAACAAGTCATACTGTTGCCCACAGGATTGTGAACTCTGTGCTAGATTACTAGGGGTGCTGCAAAACCTACCACACCCCTAATTCGTACAGAACCTGCTTGGTAGTGGGATAGAACCAACCCCAGACATGGGTCCTGTGCACACTGTGACAATAGAAACAAGCTATACCTGGCTGATGAACCTTAACTAGGGCAAAACTGGTTCTGGGATGATTGTGTTCCAGATCAGGGATCCATGGACTGGCAGTTTGTGCTGGTGTGTTCCCATCGGAGCACGCTCAAGGCTGACTTGCATATGGCTGGGCCCAAACTGAGGCTGCATCGTGTGCAATATAACAATGGATTTGGGTGCAACCCTGAGTAATTACCAGTGGCGGAGATTAATTTAAGCATTCCATTCATAATTTTTTGTATGATTTAGTGTGTACCTACTTCCAGCACCACCTTTCATCCAATAACACAACAGGTTTGTATCTCAGCTCCGAGTAGTAACAGTTGGAGTTTTCGTCCTATTAGGACCCCTCCAGCCTCTGCAGCTGTTGTCTGGGTTTGGACTGCTGCATGCATGCATGCCAGCGTTTTAGAACAGGAAAGTGGGAGATTTTAATAAACACAAAATCAAGTCACTTTATTTTCCCCATTGACTTCAAGTGCAGCAGAGTCCAGTTCAGATGGGAGACAGACAAAACTAAGCAATTTTTTGCTTCATAAATCCGGAATCTCCCACCTACCTAAATCCCATCTTATGGTATGTATGCTAATGGGAAGTTCTAGCACACAGTGTCAATACCAGTGAAAGGGACACCACTGCTGGACTTTAATGGCTTCTGGTGGGGGGCAAATGGTGTTTTCAATGCACACCAGCAGGATAAGGAAGGGGCAGGTTGTAGGTTGATCAATGCCTCATACATAACAAGTTTATTGGTAAACGAGAGTGTAATCATGTAAGGCGGAGTCATTATAATTAAACTTATCTGCACACTGCCGCCGTGCGTAATGCTGGTAGGTCTCATCAATGACTTAGCTGTCCTACAGTGGAGGTCAACTGCGAGCATGTTGACAGCCTAGGTTTTGTGGTGGTTGCACATTTTGGCCTCTGTGTTGCCGAAGGGCAGGAAAGGTAATAAAAAGTCATTTGTGAGGGTAATCCTTATTAAGCTTTGTTGAAGTGGGTAACCCCTGCCTGGCATTTAAAAAGCTGTGCCATGGTCAGACCATCAGGCTATTAGATTCAACATCTCCATTAACTCAACACAACCTCAGGTCAAAAAACAGGTGAAATGGAGTAGGTAATGGAACAAGATCAACCCTGACTCCTTCTCAACTCACTTCTCACCACCCCCCATCACTGAGCTCACCAACCCTAACAAGGAAGCAATTGACCTAAAACACGCCATCACCTCCACCTTAGATATGACTGCCCCTAAAAAGGTATCCAGATGTCCTAACAAACTCTTCCCATGGTTCACCCCCAACTTGGAAAAAACAAAACTCTCAGCCAGGGCAGCCGAACATAAAGTGCGACAAACAAAGAACCTAACAGACAGACAACAATACAAAGCAGCTCACAGACACTATATGAATGAAATAGCCGCAGCAAAAAAACTATCTAAGGAACAGGATAAATCTGGCAGCCAACTCACATAAAGATTTATACAAAAGTTAAAAATATTAAGCCCTCCTGCCTGCCAGACACCACTCACCGAGTCACAGGAATGGGTCAACTCTCTCTCATTCTATTTCCAGGATTACATTAATGACATCCATAAACTCTTCCCCCAGCCAACTGACACTATTTCAACCAACTTACCCCCCAAACAGGTTGCTACGGAACCACCACCCCCTCGCGCCACAGTCCTTAAGAAATTCCAACTGTTCTCAGATACAGAAGTAGCCTACTCACTAAACAAAATTTAATCTGGATCTCCAACAGACCCAGCTTCTTCTCAAATCCTAGCAAAAATTGCACCTGCTCTGATCCCCGACCTTACGAAAACTCTTAATCTTTCATTGTCCCCTCCCACTGGAAGGAGGCCATTATAAGACCATCATTGTCCCCTCCCACTGGAAGGAGGCCATTATAAGGCCAATCTTAAAAAAAAACTCTGCCGACTCCAAACAGCTTTCCAATTACTGACCAATCTCCCTTGTACCAATGTTCGGAAAGATTATGCAATCCTTAATAAATAAGCAACTACGTAAACATCTAGAGGCAAACCAGCTGCTTGATCCATCCCAATCAGGATTCAGAGCGTACCACGCACTGAAACTGCACTACTCGAGATTGTGGACAACATTAGGCTGACCCTCGATGCAAGACAATCCGCCATATTGATCTTGCTCGACCTGTCGGCAGCCTTTGACACCATCTCACACTGCATTCTTTTAGAACGCTTGCCAGAGATGGGTGTCGAAGGTCCAGCCTTACTCTGGATCAAAAGCTACCTGACTGAATGGGGCTCAAAGGTCCAAATCGGGTCTTTCACATCAAAAAACCAGGACAACGATAAGGGTGTACCCCAGGGATCAATACTGAGACTTATATGTATCCCTCCTAGCACGAGTAATCCGGGCACACAGCTTTGATACCGTGTCCTATGCTGACGATACACAGCTACTGATCACCCTAGGCTCAGACCCCAGTGACACCAAAGTGAGATTCCAAAAGTGCATGATCTCAATTAAGGACTGGATGACCAACAATTTTTTGATGCTTAATGCCGGCAAAACCGAGATCCTGCTTTTTGGAAACACCCACAAACATTGGACTGACGAATGGTGACCACCTACTTTGGGACCCTGTCCCCATCCCAAGACATCAGTCCGGAATCTGGGGGTGACAATTGATGACAAGTTGTCCATGACGAACCATGTCAACAAGATAGTGCAAACTAGCTTCGGACTGATGTGCAATCTTAAGAATTTTTTTTAATGGATCCCCCTTCCATCACACATGCCCTTAGTCCAAGGCCTAATTATAAGCTGTTTGGATTATGGTAATGCATTATTTGCTTCCATCAACGATGGTCTACTGGCAAAACTCCAGGTCCTGCAAAACACTGCGGCCAGAATGGTGCTTGATCTCCCCCCCGCACTCCCTCTGTGCCCTGTCTTAGGACACTTTACTGGCTCCCTATAAAGAAGCGCATTAACTTCAAGGTATGCTGCCTAGTCCACAAAACCATAAATGTACAAGGACCAAAATACGTAGAAAAAACTCACAAGCCATTGTCCGGTTAGAACTCTCCGGTCCACCAACAAGTCTCTGCTAATTGTCCCCAAAGTTCGCACAGTTAGAAACGGCGGCAGGTCCTTTTCCAAAATAGCCCCAGAGGCCTATACATCCACCTGAGATTTCGAAGACACTTAAAAAGGTGGCTTTTCTAGCTATCTGGCTACTTGTTTCCTTCTTCTGAGCATCTGCAAAGCACTCTGAGACCTACGGGTGATTTATGTGCTATATAAACACAAATACAAATACAAAAAAATACAAACATCCTGTCCTGTGATCCTTATTGTTACAGTGGTGCTCAGCACTGAAAATGTTTGACAAGGGTTCACCCAAAGAAAACCAGCAACTGCCCCATTACTTCATGCGCTGAGGTGGTGGTAGTGCGATTGTAATGTGCAGAGAAAAGTGTCAGTGCTCAGTCCATCATCTCCTTGTGTTTGCTTTGTTCTCTCTAAGTTGGCAGGGTATACCCAGACGTGTGTCCCTTGCTCACTTTGCCACTAGCCTGGCTGATGAGTGGTGTTACCACGAAACTGGTCCCAGGATGCTTGTTTCCGGTTCAGGGAAGACATGGCTTAGCAGTTCGGGCTTGAATGTTCCCATGAGACACAGGGTCAAGACTGATTTGCATATAGCTGGGACTAAACTGAGGTGGCCAAGTGAGCTAAAGAATGATGATGAATTCAACCCAGATCTGTGACTGGGGGTGTCTGAAAAGTTTCAGTGCTCCGCCCATCATCATCTTGTGTTCAGTTTCAGGTTTTCCCCTCCATCCAAAAAACCGACCCTCCCTCCTACTCTGTTGACTCTCACCTACCCACGGTGGCTGTTCTTGGCCTTCTCTGACTTGGACCAACATTAACACCTCAAACCAGACCACACTGGCCTGAACTTGGACTCCTGGCTCCAGAAAAAGCGGCCACAAAGAAGGAAGATTAACTTTGACGCAACTGGCAGATGTTGAATTTAGTAAAACTTGGATTAGCTAAGGCTTTGTACAATGACCTGACACCAAATGTGGATAAAGAGTGGCAGCACTCGAGACGACGAGTTGTACACTGTCTTTCCTCCTAATTACCGGGCATTCTTCACAGGTACATTTCGGCAGACCTGACCAGCTGAAATTGACCTGGGAATTTTGTGAAAGTGACAGGTACCCAGTGTGATAAAGCCTGCATCACTTGAAACTCCCATCTCTACACAAATGGAGGCTTGCACAGGGAATCGGAATTGCAGTCCCCCAATAGTGATTGGTGAAGTAATCCAGTAGTCAGGTTCATGAAAGGAGAGAAGTTTATTCAGAGCAGACAACCACAGTTCATGAGATGTTAACTCCTTCTCCCCAACTCCCACTCACAGAACGTCCACCACCCCAGAGAAACAATAACATTCTAAAGACATGTCCAGGGAACATTTTCTAACTAGGAATACTACAACTGGGGCTTAAATGGGTAAATAGGAAATACATGTTGGTTCAAATATGTCAACACTGGCTCTATAGAGAACGGATACGAAACAATGGTCTTTTTCATCAACAGCTCACTGCAGCGTTGTTAGGACACGCAGAAATTGTATGAGATCTCGAAGGTTATGTTTATGTTTTAATGTCACACAATGCCATGCGCAGTAAACTCTAGTATATTACAGTGAAACCCAAATGGATAAGGAATAACCTTTTTGGAATCCTAAAAATGTATCATGTTTACATTGTAATTGCATTTCTATAGAGATTCCTACCCTGACAATGCGCGGATAAGGATGGCAGTGATTTCTTTGTCAAATCTTCAGATTGTTCAATTCGTGCTTTGACTCTCAGAGCCAAGGCAGACCCCCGACTTCTGTCTATGGATTTGTTGACTTGCCCACCTCTAGTGTAAACCTACCTGCACTCGCGCGCCGGGACTCGAATCAAAGCGCGCGTGGCCTTTACAAAGCACCGGTCCTCGCGCACAGTATAGTGAGGAAGGGGAACAAGGACGGTCGAAGGGCGGGGCGGGGATCTACGAACGAGTTTTCCAATAAAGCGACCGTCGTGGCCGTTTGTGCCGCGTGGAGCGGGGCAATGCGGATTCTAGGCCCGCAGCCGCAGTATGCAGACGGCACTGCACCCCAAGCGGTGCGCTTAGCGCTGTAATGTAGGAATTAGTATAGCACTCATCGTAGCCTCTTCCTCCCGCCCCCCGCACACAGTCCGACCTTATTATCCGGCGCTCCCCAAATTAGATGTTTGTTTTGAGAGTTAGCGAGACTGCAATCATTTGCTGGCTTTGGGTACCAATTACAGCTGTGCCGGCTAAACTGGAAGCAATTGAGCTGCTTGTAAAGACTGCTACTGCCAGCGGAAAACAGATGAGCGGCCTCTCCCCAGCCCCAGCACTTGTAATTAGGAGGAGCTTTCAAAGGAGAGCGGCATAATCCATATTTATGAGCAACTATTAGAATAAGAGACGATGGAGACCTACAGGAACTGGAGCATGTCGGTGAGAGCGCGGGGCTGAGGGCGCTGCGGGTGAAATGTCTCACACGGAGGAGGACTGAACTCCTCGCACTGCAGTGCCTGCTCCGGAGAGCTTAGAAGGCTCCTACTCCAACTCCTACCTCGAGAGGGCTGACACGCCTCAAACTGCAGCACCGGCTGCATAAGGAGGGCTGCAACACCTCACACTGAGGCACCTACATCAAGAGGGCTGAAACGCCTCACACTGAGGCACCTACCTCAAGAGGGCTGAAACACCTCACACTGAGGCACCTACCTCAGGGGCGGCTAGTGACATTTGAAAGTGGTGAGGCGTAGACTAATTTGCATATTGCACCGCAGCGAGCGAGCGCAGCAAGCAAGCCGGAACCACCTTGCATCCATCCATACATCATTCATGCATCCACCCATCCATCCACCCACCCACCCATCCTGCATCCATACATCATTCATTCATGCATCCATCCATCCACCCACCCATCATGCATCCATTCATGCATCCACCCATCCATCCATCCATCCATCCATCCTGCATCCATCATTCATTCATGCATCCACCCATCCATCCATCCACCACCCATCCATCCATCCTGCATTCATCATTCATTCATGCATCCACCCACCCATCCATCCTGCATCCATCTTTCATTCATCTTTCATTCATGCATCCACCCACCCACCCATCCATCCTGCATCCATCATTCATTCATTCATTCATTCATTCATGCATCCACCCATCCATCCACCCATCCGGCAGCCACCCACCCATCCATCCTGCATCCATCTTTCATTCATGCATCCACCCACCCATCCATCCTGCATCCATCATTCATTCATGCATTCACCCATCCATCCATCCATCATTCGTTCATGCATCCACCCATCCATCCATCCTGCATCCATCATTCATTCATGCATCCACCCATCCATCCTGCATCCATCCTGCATCCATCCACCCATCCACCCATCCATCCTGCATCCATCATTCATTCATGCACCCATCCATCCACTATCCATCCTGCATCCATCATTCATTCATGCATCCACCCATCCATCCATCCATCCACTCATCCATCCTGCATCCATCCTGCATCCATCATTCATAAAGGGGTGGGGATCGTGGGGAATAAACATTGCATGTAACACTGACAAACACAAATGTTGCAGAAGGGCAGCAAAACGAGTGTAAATGAGGGAAGCAAAACGAGTCTAATTGACGGCAGAAGGGCAGCAAAACGAGTTGCAGAAGGGCAGCAAAACGAGTGTAAATGAGGGCAGAAGGGCAGCAAAACGAGTTGCAGAAGGGCAGCAAAACGAATGTAAATGAGGGCAGAAGGGCAGCAAAACGAGTGTAAATGAGGGCAGAAGGGCCAGCAAAACGAGTCTTAATAAGGGCAACAAAACGAGTCATTAGCAGTTAGATGGCCGACAAAGCTACACTCATTTGTAGCAGCGCGCCAAAAACCGCCATTCCAAGCACGTGCATAACGACGTTACTTCCTATAGTGTTTCTTTAATGAGTTAATCAGGTATTTACTTTTCTATCACCACATTTCATAAGCAAACCTGTGCTGCCTAACTGGCGATTGCTACTGCGGCATAATTTAATAAATAAAAATCACTCGGCATCTATATTTCTCAAGGTCGGATTTCACTTTCCGTGTACACTACACTACTACAGTGAACCCGTTTAGTAAACAATGTTCCTTCATAGCACTCTGATCATTGACCAGCCAATCCTGGCGCTGTATGGTGCCCCCCCAGCCAGGATTGGCTGGGGGGCACCATAACTGCTCGCCCAGTTGCCCTGTACAACCCCGGGGGCTGCCGCCCGCCCCCATGTCTTCTCTCTAAAGGGAAAATCAGGGGGGAAACAATCTGCGCATGCGCGGGCATGTTTGTGCCCAAAAGTCGACATGCGCAGCTTTAGCAGGCCCATCAGGCCCCCACCCCCCCTGCGCACTCCGGAAAAGTCGGGTGTCTCCCGGATTCCCGGCCGGCAGGTAGCGCAATATTTTAAAAGAAATTGTATGTGGTTTAGTGGCGACGTGGTGGGTCCATGGGGCTTAGTGGGGCTACGCCCCTACGCCCCAATGGACGCACCGCGCCTGACCTACCTCAAGAATGCTGAAACACCTCACACTGCAGCACCGGCTGCATAAGGAGGACTGAAACACCTCACACAGAAGCACCTACATCAAGAGGACTGAAACACCTCACACTGAAGCACCTACATCAAGAGGGCTGAAACACCTCGCACTGAGGCACCTACAACAAGAGGGTTGAAACACCTCACACTGAGGCACCTACCTCAAGACGGCTGAAACACCTCACACTGCAGCACCGGCTGCATAAGGAGGGCTGCAACACCTCACACTGAGGCACCAACATCAAGAGGTCTGAAACACCTCACACTGCAGCACCGGCTGCATAAGGAGGGCTGCAACACCTCACACTGAGGCACCTACCTCAAGACGGCTGAAACACCTCACACTGAGGCACCTACCTCAAGACGGCTGAAACACCTCAGACTGCAGCACCTACCTCAAGAGGGTATAAACACCTCGCACTGGAGCACCTACCTCAAGAAAGCTGAAACACCTCACACTGCAGCACCGGCAGCATAAGGAGGGCTGAAACACCTCGCACAGCAGAACCTACCTCAAGAAAGCTGAAACACCTCACACTGCAGCACCTACCTCAAGAGGGTAGAAACACCTCGCACTGCAGCACCTACCTCAAGAAAGCTGAAACACCTCACACTGCAGCACCTGCTGCATAAGGAGGGCTGCAACACCTCACACTGAGGCACCTACCTCAAGACGGCTGAAACACCTCACACTGCAGCACCGGCTGCATAAGGAGGGCTGCAACACCTCACACTGAGGCACCTACCTCAAGACGGCTGAAACACCTCACACTGAGGCACCTACCTCAAGACGGCTGAAACACCTCACACTGCAGCACCTACCTCAAGAGGGCTCGAAACCTCACACTGCAGGCTCTACCTCAAGGGCTGAATCATCTGCAGGCCTTATCGCAAGGGGGCTCAAACACTAGACCCTGCTGCACCCACTTCAAGAGAGGTCAAACACCTCACACTGCATCACCTACCTCAGGAGGGCTGAAACATCTCACACTACAGCACTGGCTGCATAAGGAGCGCTGAAACACCTCACTGCAGCACCGGCGGCATAAGGAGGCTGAAACACCTCACACTGCAGCACCTACCTCAAGAGGTTTCAAACACCTCAAACTGCAGCACCTATCTCAAGGGGGCTCAAACACTAGACACTGCAGGCCCTACATCAGGAGGGCTGAAACACCTCACAATGCAGCACCTAACTTCGAGAGGGTCAAACACATAACTTTGCAGTGCCTATCTTAAGAGCGTTCAAACACCTCACACTGCAGCACCTACCACAGGAGGGCTGAAACACCGACACTGTAGCACCTACCTCAAGAGAGATCAAACACCTCACACTGCAGCACCTACATCAAGAGGTCTGAAACACCCGACACTGCAGCACCTACCTCAAGAGGGCTGAAACACCTCACACTGCACCACTTACCTCAGAAGGACTGAAACACCTGACACTGCAGCACCCAACTTGAGGACTGAAACAACTCACACTGCAGCACCAACTTCACGAGGGCTGAAACACCTCACAATGCAGCATCTGCTTCAAGAGGGCTGTAAGATCTCACACTGCAGCAGCTACCTCAAGAGGGCTGAAACACCTCACACCTCAGCACCTACCTCAAGATGTCTGAAACACTGCAGCACCAACCTCAGAAGGGCTCAAACACCCCCCACTACACACCTGCACAAGGAGAGCCGAAAGGACACACTACAGTACCTATTTAATGAGTGTTGGTACATTCCTTACTACAGGATCAACTTGATTACAGCCCATGCTCTCTTAGGAGGAGAAACACAAACCCCTACAGCAAAGCTTTAGGATGGCCTAAAACTTTCATACTGCAGCACCTGCCTCAAAAGGCTGAAACACGGAAGCACCTACCTCATAAAGCAGAGGACCTCATTCTGCAACATCTATCTAAGGAAGGATGAAATAGCTCACAATACAGCATATGCATCAGGAGGGCTGAACGTCCCATAATACATGGAGGTGAGAGGCCTGAGTGCAGCACGTACCTTATAAGGGCTGATCCCCCCTACACTGCAACAATTCAGAGGGTCCTCGAACAACTCACAATGACACATCCACGTCAGGCTGCTACACTATGCATTTGACTGTAGAGGTGGCTCAAACACTTCAGCTCTTACCTCAGAGAGCCTCAAAGTGTATCAACTAAATTAGGGAGGCGCAGACCCTCATTGAGACATGTACCTCTGACCTTCAGGACATAATGCATGCTACAGAATAGGCCCCGTGGAGAGGGAATCAAGCACTGCAGCGCCTACCTCGTGCTCCAGAAAGGCCAGAAGCAACACACTGCAGCGCCTAATTAAGAAGGCCTGGTACAACTCTCACCGTGGTATCTACCTCCTGAATCCATGACAAACCTCTCGCTACTGCATCTGCGATATAAGAAGCCTGAGATATCTTAGACTGCAGCAGCACGACACAGTCCCCCCTCACACAGCAACACACATTTCGTCAGTCCGAGGCACTTCACACTGCACATCCTTCTGACCAGCGGGAGCTCTGAAACACAGCGATGCAACATCTGCCTCAAGAGGGCGCTGAGGCACCGTACGTTACAGCAGCTACCTCGAGAGTCGTGGTACACCTCACACATCCGCAGCAACCTTGGGAGTCCTGAGACACACGGCACGGCACGGAAGCACGATGTTCTTTCTTTCTATGTACAACAAATATTAGCAACAAAAAAAACGGTCAGTGGAACACAAAACGCCCTGGGCTGCGTCGCCAGCATTGCAAATAGGCACTGCGTTGCGCATGGCACGCCGGTTGGTGACCTGGCCTCACGATTTGCCGGGACAGTTCGTTTTTCAACAGCTGTTCCGGTAGATATGACAAATTTGGGTCATGTCCCGGTTTTAAGAGAGGGTCAACTCAAAACACCGAGAAACACTTTTTTTAAGGTGTTCCAAATCAGGGCCAGTTAGCAGCTGTTGCAAGTAAGCAATTTAATTAACAGGTATGATGCTGGTTTTGAAAATAACATTTTATGTCGTCCTTGTCTGTGTAGAAGAGGATTGCCATTCTTTGCAGGACAAAAGTTCTAAAAAAAAAAAAAAAAAAGTGGGGGGACTGATCAAGTTGGGAAGTATGCAAGTGACATCATGAGGCGTGCCAAAAGAGCACATGATGTCACGACGTGTGACATTCCACATGACATCACAAGAAGTGGCATCAGATACTAAGATCTCACACATATGTTTATCAGGTGCATCATGAGTATACTTAAGTGCATTATAATATTTAACATATTAGTTTTGGAGTCGGGGTTGTGCGACAAAAGTGGCGCAATCCTGATGCAAAATCTTGGCCTCAACGAGTACATTTTTATAAAACCCTGCCACAAAGAAATTTGCAACAAGGAAAAGCATGGTAGTAGATCTGTTCTGTAAATTGGTTGCAAAGTCTGTATTTTAAAATATTTTATGGGGTTAAGGCATCTGCTGCAGAGGTGCCCAGTAAATCTCATCTCAGGGAATAATAATGATGGTGAGAGCATAGAATGTAATATTCTGATCACAGATTTTTATTTTATGTTGATAGATAAGGGCATTACTGCTTTGAACACAGAGATCCTTTTGTTTCTTGCAGTTAAATAAATTATAATCCTTCTAGTAGACCACAGTTAGCTATGCAGTGTATTTGACTCCTACACCTTGTTACCCTGACTGTCTCATGTAACACATTGTGTACATTGAGTTACACTCTTACATGATTTACTTGGAATGGATAATGTGTATATCATGTAAAGTGCTCTAACACTGCATTGGGATGAGTAGCGCTATAAAAGATAAAATAGTGCTATCTATTTAAATTATTTGTGTAAATACTGGGACAGACTAACCCATCTGACATTCTTAGAGTGCATGCACTAATTTATATACAACAAAGTAAAAAGCATGCATCTCTTAAGTACCTGTGAGCTGTGTGCTTTTGTTTCCTAGCGGATGCATCTCTGAGGTTCCAGGACACCTCTAGTCAGATACTCCATCAAAAGGAGGCCAGATGCCCCTTAACTTCTGTCTTTATCTGGAAAAAAGCCCCTCACTGCCTGCTTGTTGCTGCTGGGAATGGAAAGCAGACAATGTCAAGAGCTGTTAAACTTGGCTGGTGGCAGAAAATTACATCAGACAAGTTCAGCATATTTATGTGGGGCCCAACTTCTTGGCAGGGGGGTCGGCGTCCACCCTGTGAAAAGAGTGGGTGGGCACAGTGTAACTGCGTGTACCCCCCCCCCCCCCCCCCCCCCGACTACTGCCATGATTCTTTGCCACTTTGGTTTTTGTAAAATTGTACTTCTTCCTCTATGTTTGTGAAATGACCCGGTTTTGGGTCACATGATTTGGTCACCTTACACATAGGTTCACAAGCGCGCCGGTAACCTCGCAATGTCAGTGAACCTGCTGCTCCTGTTTTTAGTCCACCCTAGGTGGAAGCAGATACGCAAAAAAATCCAGATTTTTTACTGATATTCGCTTCTGCTTACGACATACTGAATAATTAAATACATGCCTTACGTCTAAATGGTAAGGAGGGTTTAGGCATCACGTTGACTTATTTTCGTTATGTGAGCTTTTAAAAGAAAAGTACGGGCTACGTTTGTAATTAAATACCCAAATTAGACAACTATGGTTTAGTGCTGCTTCATGACACTGTACGCATTTCAACCCCATCACCTCCTTTACATCTTCGGACTTATCATTTGACGTTGTAAGCAAAGGTGAAAAAGGGAGGTTTACCAACCATGCCAATGGCAGATAAAGGTGGTCTTGTCCTAACAATAAAATCACGTTCGGTCAAGCGCTTTACAAAAATAATATTCTCTACACTTTAATATCCCACTATGATTTTTCTGGCCATAGTTTCTAAGCTGTGATAACAGGTGGTAATTGTGGCCCAACTCTATGGTGCTCATTTGATCAATCCCAGAGGGATGAAAGGCTGGAGGGACCTTCTGGGATTCGAACCTGGTACCTTCATGTTACACACAGGGTTCTACAATGGATACCGAAGTCCACTGACAGCCGTATCCGCTATTTACTATTATACGATGCCAATGGCTACACACATTAAGCAGGGCTTATGCAACACACAGCCTGTACACTAGAAGGAGGAAGCAGGTACACTTGACATGCAGACAATGCTCAATGCGACCAACAGCCTGCACACAAGGCCATGTGATACACGCAGCATGCCAATAAGGTATCAGGTTTTTTCTCCGGATCTGGAGGCTTAGAAAAAAGCTGCAAGTCGTTAATATTCAAATTCTTTATGAAACCCACACGACAATATATCAATCTGGCTCACTTCAGCTGAAGTACGTGTGATTTATTTCATAATAGAAGTTACAAAACAAGTACCACTAAGATAGAGGAGGAAAAATACACTTTTTCAAAATATATACAATATGTACACTGTATAGTGATCTTAGTGAACCCTAGTGGAGTGACCATAACCTAACAGTGGTCTATGAAGTGTTTCAAAGGTGACTTGAAAAAAGGGGGGAATTAGGTTACTGAAAGTACAAAAGGAGAGCTAAACGTTTGTAGTACAATGAATAATGGTGAAGTTGAGTGAGTGTTTGTGAGGCTGAGTGTGTGTGAAGGTGTGTGTTGGTGAGGGTGTGTGAGGGTGAGTGAGGTTGTTTGATTTTGATTGAGGGAGTGTGAGTGTGTGGGTGTGTGACGGTGTGAGGGTGTGTGAGGGTGAGTTAGGGAGTGTGATTGTGTGTGAGTGGGTGAGTCTGAGAGTTAGGTGTTGTGATGTTGACTGAGTGTGAATGAGGGTGAGGGGATGATGGTAAGGGTGTGTGAGGGTGAGGCGTGTTGATTGTGACAAGTTGCAAAGCTGAGGGTGTGGGAGGGTGTTTGATGGTGAGGGTGTGAGGTGTAGTGAGTGTGAGAGTGTTGTGAGGCGTGTGAGGGTGTGAGGGGAGTGAGTGTGTGTGAGGGTGATGGGGTGTAAGGGTGAGGGTGTGTGAGTGTGTGAGGGTGAGTGAGGTTGTTTGCGGCTGAGAGTGTGTGAGGTGTAGTGAGTGTGAGAGTGTTGTGATGGGTGTGAGGGGAGCGTGGGTGTGTGAGTGTAAGGTGTTTGAGGGTGAGGGTGTGTGTGTGTGAGTGTGAGGGTGAGTGAGGGGGTGTGAGGCTTCGGGTGTGTGACGGTGTGTGAGTGTGTGTGAGGGTGAGTGAGGGTGAGGGTGTGTGAGGGTGAGTGTGAGTCATTGTGAGTGAGTGTGAGTGAGTGTGAGTGAGTGTGAGTGAGTGTGAGTGAGGGAGTGTGAGGGTGTGGTTGTGTGACGTTGTGTGAGTGTGAGTGTGTTTGAGGGTGAGTGAGGGAGTGTGAGGTTGTGTGAGTGGGTGAGGGTGGGAGTGAGGGTGTGTGAGGGTGTGAGGGTGACTGAGTGTGTGTGAGGGTGACAGAATGAGTGTAAGGGTGTGTGAGTCTGAGGGGGTTGATGTTGAGAGAGGGTGAGTGGAGTGAGTCTGTGAGGGTGAGGGTGTGCGGTGTAGTGAGGGGCTGTGAGGGTGAGGGGGTGTGGGTGAGGGTGAGTGAGGTGGTGTGAGTGTGTGGGTGTGTGATGGTGTGAGGGTGAGGGTGTGCGAGGGTGAGTTACGGAGTGTGAGGGTGTGTGAGTGGGTGAGTTTGAGAGTTAGGGTGTTTGAGGGTGACTGAGGGTGAATGTGGTTGAGGGGATGAGGGTAAGGATGTGTGAGGGTGAGGGGTGTTGATGTTGAGATTTTGCAAGGCTGAGGGTGGGTGAGTGTGTGTGAGGGTGTTTGAGGGTGAGTGTGTGAGGTGTAGTGAGTGTGAGAGTGTTGTGAGGGGTGTGAAGGTGTGAGGGGAGTGAGGTTGTGTGAGGGTGATGGGGTGTGAGGGGGTGTGAGTGTGTGTGAGGGTGAGGGTGAGCGAGGGAGTGTGAGTGTGTGTGAGCGGTTGAGGGTGAGAGTTAGGGTGTGTGAGGGTGATGGTGTGAGGGTGATTGAGGGTGTGTGAGGGTGAGGGGATGAGGGTAAGGGTGTGTGAGGCTGAGGGGTGTTGATGGTGAGAGAGTGTGAGGGGGGTGAGTGTGTGAGGGTGAGGCTGTCCGGTGTAGTGAGTGTGAGATTGTTGTGAGGGGTGTGAGTCTTTGAGGGGAGTGAGGGTGTGTGAGTGTGTGTGAGTGTGAGGGTGTGTGAGGGTGAGGGTGAGTGAGTGGGTGTGAGGCTGAAGGTGTGTGATGGTGTGTGAGGGTGACGTTGTGTGAGGGTGATTGAGGGTGTGTGAAGGTGTGTGAGAGTTTTGGTGTGTGAGGGTGATGTTATGAGTGTGTGTATGTTAATAATAATTTTTTTTGTTTTTGTTTTTCTTTTTAATATGTGTCGTGTAAAAAAAACGTGATAGAGCTTCCCTTTGTAATTGTCCTGCCTAATGTGTATTTTTTAATGTAATTTAACTGTGTGTGTGTTTTAATTAATGTGTGGTGTTATGTGTGTTTTTGGTGTCTGTGGAGTCCCGTATTAATTGTATTAATTTAAAAATGGCCGACGCAATGCGTCACCTTGACGTTCCCTACGTTAGCGTTCTAGTTTTTTTTGTGTTGTGAGTGTTTACGTTTCCTTGACGTTTATTTGTAGCCAATCGGAGCGTGACGTTTTTGACGTTGCGTTCCGATTTGCTTACGTCAACAGTGGAATTCCCCAGAAGATCGAGAATGTTGGTGCGCGGAAGGCGTGTTCTTGTTCCTGTGCTGTTGCTGCGTCGTTTGACAGGTAAGAATTTATTCCAAAGTGTTTTTTTATGTAATGTAATGTAGTATCTATAGTATGTTTAGAGAAAGAACAACGGTGGAGGATTCCCAACAGAACAGCACCTAGTCAAATATTCTCCCAAGATTAATTTAGACCCACACTGTAGTACATGGGACAATATGTGTGCACACTTCAAAAACACCCACCGTTACAATGTTGGTTCAAAACATGAACTATGAAATACTTTAAACAAGGTCAAGGTGCACCACTTCAATGTTTGCAGAAACTGTTAACTTTGATAAGGTTAACAGAAATAATCACATTAGTTGTTACTTGTGTTCTTTAAGAGTTCTTTTATTCAATTCAGTTGAAAGTGAAAAGCACACACAGGAGCTACAGCCGACGCGTTTCGTCCTCTTGGGACTTCTTCAGGGCAAGATAAAAGATAAGATAGTGTTCTTAGGTCTTCTCCCGTGGTTATTTGGGTACATGGATATATCCGTAACGTTCTACTATGCTGAAAGGGGCATCCTGTTTGACAGCTGCTGGTACCTGACGGAGGAGGACGTTGTATTGCATGCTGATCTAGGAACCAGGGGATGCTTTAGCTCACTTTATTAAGAGTGCCCAAGCAGGAGGATTAACATATATTTCCCCTACAACAAGCAAATAATAATAGATAGACAGACAGAACCTTCATTCCATGCTTACTACCCTGGTTCCAGCACTATTTGGACTATCATCCATATTTTGATGAGAATTATATGCACAATATTGAAATACCTCTCAATTTATGAGTGTATTGGCAGAACGTGACTACAAACAGATACATACCGCCTAATAACAAGAACGGCTCTGACAGACCAGATTCCTCCACTGAGAACTATTTGTCAAACAGGATGCCCCTTTCAGCATAGTAGAACGTTCCGGATATATCCACGTACCCAAATAACCACGGGAGAAGACCTAAGAACACTATCTTATCTTTTATCTTGCCCTGAAGAAGTCCCAAGAGGACGAAACGCGTCGGCTGTAGCTCCTGTGTGTGCTTTTCACTTTCAACTGAATTGAATAAAAGAACTCTTAAAGAACACAAGTAACAACTAATGTGATTATTTCTGTTAACCTTATCAAAGTTAACAGTTTCTGCAAACATTGAAGTGGTGCACCTTGACCTTGTTTATAGTATCTATAGTATGTTTAACTTAACGAATGAATAGGAGTATTTTTATAACTGTTGACATTGTTTGTTTTCGATCGTAATATTTGTAAATGTTTATTATGTAATGTAAATTAAAATCTTGTTTTTATTCGTCGATATGTAATGTATATGTTTTCGAAAACTGTAATGTAATGTATTTTTAGCTGGTGTTTGTTATTTGACGTACACGAGCTGTTGTTTGAACTTTGAAGTGCTATTTAGTTTCTATTATATTTATGTATGTTGTGTTTGCATTGTTTTTTTCCTGTGATGCTGAAGTAGCCGGATTATATGTTATTGAGCTTATCGATGTATTAAAGGAAAGTTTTTGTATTTGCTGTATTTATTTTCCCTATCAATGTATTAAGAGGATGCATAGTGATGTAATGTGTGTATTTTATGCGTTTTGTGAAAAATGTTTTATTTTCCAATCCCTGTTTGCATATTTGTGTAGTAATAGCTGCACTCTCCTTGCGTTGCTTTAAGTTTGCATTTTGGAATAGCTGCAAGTGTGTAATCCGCGTTTTACGTATATATCAAATAGTTGCTTAACGCTATTTATGTGTACAGTTGGAGGCTGGAGTTGTATTTGGAGGGTAGAGTTGTAGTGTGGTATTGTAGTTTTAGGGTGTAGTTGGAGGGTGGACTCGGACGGTGTGAGTGTGAGGGTGAGTGGATGTGAGTGTCTGGGAGTTTGAGGTTGTGAGTGAGACTGAGCGTGTGTTGGTGAGTGATGGCGTGTGAGGGTATGAGTGTGATTGAGGTTGTGAGGTTGTGAGAGTGTGAGGGTGTGATGTAGGGTGAGGATGAGTGAGGGTGTGTGAGGGTGTGAGTGGTTGTGATGATGCCTATAAGTGATTATTTTTTTCCGTGATTATTGTACACTTCAAATGTATTAATGTTGTGAAGCGTTGTTTTAGAAGCTAATCAAGATCTATGTAATGTTGATTGATGCTGTTAACGCTGAATCAAAAAACAAACACATCAGTAACGTTTTTTATATAATGCATGTAAAAAGTTACCTTTTTTTTGTAAGGTACACATCAATTCGCACTGCAAAAGCTTGGCTTGCATTAACATAGATGCGCAGTGATTTTGTCTGTGTTTGCTCATTAGAGACAATGTTTACCTCCTTTTAAATTTCCGACTACAGATGTGCATTAATTGTGGCAAAGTATAAGTATGAAGCCACCTTTAAAAATTGTATTGTTTTTGTTGTGTACTTTGAGTGGAATCCTTAATTGTATTTTTGGAAGAATTGCAATTAGGATGTGAGGTCTTGTGCTCTTGTGATTACGCACTTTGTTTGTTTTGTGGATTCTTTCCACCATTGTTTAATGGTTTATTTATTTCCCCTTACTTTAGTAACTGCTTTATGTTGTGAATTTGTGTCCTTTAGATGTCTGTGTCCCCTTTTAAATTGGTGTATTACTCGCTGTGTATTCAGATGTTTCCCTATTTTCTTTTTTATTTTTTTTCTCGTAAAAAATGTTATATTTAACAATCCTTTTCTGCGTTTTTATGTATTAATTGGTGCACTGTCCTCGCGATGCATTAAGTTTTCATTTTTGAATACCTACAAGTGTGTAATCCGATGTTTTTTTATTGAATTAAATGTTGCCTAATGCTATTTACGTTTGGAGTTGAAGGGTGGATTAGTAGTTGGAGGGTGGAGTAGTAGTTGTAGGGTGGTGTTGTAGGGTGGTGTTGTAGGGTGGTGTTGTAGGGTGGTGTTGGAGGGTGGAGTTGGAGGGTGGAGTTGGAGGGTGGAGTTGGAGGGTGGAGTTGGAGGGTGGAGTTGGAGGGTGGAGTTGGAGGGTGGAGTTGGAGGGTGGAGTTGGAGGGTGGAGTTGGAGGGTGTGAGTGGATGTGAGGGTCAAGGGGTGTGAGGGTGTGTGATGGTGTGTAAGGGTGAGTGAGGGTGACTGTGTGAGTATGAGTGAGGGTTGTGAGGGTGAGGGGGTGAGGGTGTCTGAATATGAGGGGGCGAGGGTAATGGGGTGTGAGTGTGTGTGCTGATAGGTGTGGGTTAGTGAGGGTGAGAGTTTGAGGGTGAGTGAGGGTGAGTGTTGTGAGTGTGTGAAGGTGAGTGAGGGTGTGCGAGTTTGAAGGTTGAGTGTGAGACTGTGGGTGAGGGTGTGTGAGGGTGAGGGTGTGTGAGGGGGTTTGAGGGTGAGGGTGTGTTGGTGAGTGATGGTGTGAGGGAGGGTGAGGATGAGTGAGGGTGTGTGAGGCTGAGGGTGAGGGTGGGTGAGGGTTTGAGTGAGAGTTGTTGTGAGGATGCCTATAAGTGTTCATTTTTTCTCCGTGAATATTGTACACTTCAAATGTATTAATGTTGTGAAGCGTTGTTTCAGAAGCTAAGAGACCTATGTAATGTTGATTGATGCTGTTAGCGCTGCTGTTTATTTTCTTTATTTTTTTGAATACTTAAATGCATTGTTTAGATTTCTTTTGTTACTTTGAGTGAAATACTTTGTTGTATTTTTGGAGGAATTGCAATTAGGCTGTGAAGTCTCGTGCTTTTGTGATTACGCACTTTGTTTGTGTTTTTGATTTTTTTCTGGCATTGTTTAATGGTTTATTTTCCCTTACTTTAGTAAGTGCTTTATGTTGTGAATTTGTTTCCTTTAGCTCGCTTTGTCCACTTTTAAATTGTTGTATTATTTGCTGTGTATTCAGATGTTTGCCTATTTTGTGTGCATTTATGATCTTTGTGAAAGACGTTTTATTTTACAATCCCTTTCTTCATTTTTGTGTATTAATTGCTGCACTGTCCTTGAGTTGCATTAAGTTTAAATTTATGAATAGCTACAAGTGTGTAATCCGATTTTTACGTATTAAAATAAATGTTGCCTAACGCTATTTATGTGTGGAGTTGGAGGGTGGAGTTGTAGTTGGAGGGTAAAGTTGTAGGGTGGTATTGTAGTTATAGGGTGTAGTTGGAGGGTGGACTTGGACGGTGTGAGTGGATGTGAGGGTCAGGTGGTGTGAGGGTGTGTGATGGTGTGTGAGGGGGAGTGAGGATGACGGTGTGAGTATGAGTGAGGGTGTGAGGGTTGTGAGGGTGTACTTGGACAGTGTGAGGTTGAGTGGATGCGAGGTTCAGGGGGTGTGAGGGTGTGTGATGGTGTGTGAGGGTGAGTGAGGGTGAGTGAGGGTGACGGTGTGAGTATGAGTGTGGGTGTGAGGGTGAGGGGGTGAGTGTGTGTGAAGATGAGGGGGTGAGGTTAATGGGATGTGAGAGTGTGTGATGATAGGTGTGGGTGAGTGAAGGTGAGAGTTTGAGGGTGAGTGTTGTGATGTTGTGAAGGTGATTGAGGGTGTGCGAGTTTGAAGGTTGAGTGTGTGACCGTGGGTGAGGGGGTGAGGGGGTGTGAGGGTGAGGGGGTGATGGGGTGATGTTGAGTGATGTTGAGTGATGGTGAGTTGGTGAGGGTGATTGAGGGTGTGTGAGGGTGAGGGTGATTGAGGGTGTGTGAGGGTGAGGGTGTTGAGGTTGTGGGTGAGGGTGTGTTGGTGATTGATGGTGTGTGAGGGTGTGAGGGAGGGTGAGGATGAGTGAGGGTGAGGGTGGGTGTGAGTGTGAGTTGTTGTGATGATGCCTATAAGTGTTCTTTTTTTCTGTGTGAATATTGGACACTTCAAATGTATTAATGTAGTGAAGCGTTGTTTCAGAAGCTAATAGAGACCTATGTAATGTTGATTGATGATGTTGTTAGCGCTGAATCCAAAAACAAACACATCATAAACTTTTTTTATATTATCCATGTAAAAAGTTTTTTTTTTGTAAGGTACACATCAATTTGCACAGCAAAAGCTTTGTTTGCATTAACAGATGAGCAGTCATATTGGCGGGTGGAGTTGTAGGGTGGAGTTGGAGGGTGGAGTTGGACGGTGTGAGTGTGAGTGGATGTAGGGTCAGGGGGTGTGAGGGTGTGTGAGGGTGTGTGATGGTGTGTGAGGGTGAGTGAGGTGACGGTGTGAGTATGAGTGAGGGTGTGAGGGTTGTGAGGGTGGACTTGGACGGTGTGAGTGTGAGTGGATGTGAGGGTCAGGGGGTGTGAGGGTGTGTGATGGTGTGTGAGGGTGAGTGAGTGTGACTGTGTGAGTATGTGTGAGGGTGGACTTGGACGGTGTGAGTGTGAGGGTGAGTGGATGTGAGGGTCAGGGGGTGTGAGGGTGAGTGAGGGTGACGGTGTGAGTATGAGTGAGGGTTGTGAGGGTGAAGGGGTGAGGGTGTGTGAGGGTGTGTGAGGGTGAAGGGGTGAGGGTGTGTGAACATGAGGGGGTGAGGCTAATGGGGGGGTGGACTTGGACGGTGTAAGTGTGAGTGGATGTGAGGGTCAGAGGGTGTGGGGGGGGTGGGGGTGTGTGATGGTGTGTGAGGGTGAGTGAGGGTGACGGAGTGAGTATGAGTGAGGGTGTGAGGGTTGTGAGGGTGAAGGGGTGAGGGTGTGTGAGGGTGAAGGGGTGAGGGTGTGTGAACATGAGGGGGTGAGGCTAATGGAGTGTGAGGGTGTGTGACAGGTGTGGGTGAGTGAGGGTGAGAGTTTGAGGGTGAGTGAGGGTGAGTGTTGTGAGGGTGTGAAGGTGAGTGAGGGTGTGCGAGTTTGAAGGTTGAGTGTGTGACTGTGGGTGAGGGTGTGTGAGGGTGAGGGGGTGATGTTGAGTGACGGTGTGTGATGGTGTGAGGGTGATTGAGGGTGAGGGTGTTGAGGTTGTGGGTGAGGGTGTGTTGGTAAATGATGGTGTGTGAGGGTGTGATTGAGGGTGTGAGGGTGTGTGAGGTTGTGAGAGTGTGTGAAGGCGTCTGTTGAGGGGGAGGAGAAATGCGATCCTGGCTGTGTGCGTGTAGAGAGAGGGGAGGTGCTTGCGGCTGGGGGCTGGGGAACAGATGGCGAAGGCTGGCGAATTGAGTTGTGCATGCTCGCTTGGAGTCGTGGAGTTTTGCAAGTTGCAGGCTGCATAGTTAAGACCAGGGCTTCAAACTGAGCCTGCAAAGGGAAGCCGCATTGAAAGCCCCCTCAGCCCCCCACCCCATCAAGGCACACGAAACAGATAGAGGGCTGCCATTTTATTTTGATATTGTTCTGAGCCTGCAAAGGGAAGCCGCATTGAAAGCCCCCTCAGCCCCCCACCCCATCAAGGCACACGAAACAGATAGAGGACTGCCATTTTATTTTGATTTTGTTGGGCTCACCAGCATTGGAACGCTGCCGTTCACTAGCACACATCTAGGGTAGTGTATTTATTGTTTTCGGTTCAAGGCTAATTAATGTGTGTTAGTTATTCCAAATTCTTTTAAGAACATGAGGCTTCCAACATCTTTTAGTATTCAATGCGAAGATGTGAAATGCGGGTTTAAGACGAGACACGGCCGTGAAACTGCAGGGAGAGAGAGGGGAGGTGCTGGCGGCTGGGGAGGGGGAGGAGAAATGCGAGCCTGGCTGTGTGCAGGGAGAGAGAGGGGAGGTGCTGGAGAGGGGAGGTGCTGGCTTCTGGGGAGGAGAATTGCGAGCCTGGCTGTGCCCGGGGAGAGAGAGGGGAGGTGCTGGCGAATTTTGTTTAAGAAATAGTCTGTTTCAGTGGGCAAAAAATGAGTTGTGCAGGTTTAAGGGTTTAAGACGAGACACGGCCGTGAAACTGCAGGGAGAGAGAGGGGAGGTGCTGGCGGCTGGGGAGGGGGAGGAGAAATGCGAGCCTGGCTGTGTGCTGGGAGAGCGATCGGAGGTGCTGGCGGCTGAGGAGGGGGAGGAGAAATGCGAGCCTGGCTGTGTGCGGGGAGAGAGAGGGGAGGTGCTGGCGGCTGGGGGATAGCCGTGGGAGGGAGCCTTGTCGCTTTCATGTGCACGCGCTTTTAATGTCAATGCGCTTGCGCATTGAGCTTCAATTTGACGGGCACTGCAAGGAATCGCCATGGAATCGCAAGTTGGTTAAAGTCTGTTTAAGCCCCCATAGTCTCGCAAGCTCAATGCGCATGCGCATTGACAGGCGAGACCTAAAAATGATGTAAAGCTTATGGATGAAAATGGACTAATATGATTGAACACGAAAAATTGACTCTTCTAGCGAGGAATGTCTCCTCATTTGATGCAGTGCAACAGACAGGGACGCAAACCGCGAACCCCCCTTTTTCCTACTATGTGGGGAAGCATTTGATCTCCCGGTTGGCCAGCAGAGCAATTACTTGGCCAAACTGGGTGACTAAAACACATGAACCTCACTTGGAGCCATGTATTAGAAAATGATCAATCTTGAAGTACCACAAGAAATGCATATATATATATATATATATAAACTAATATTGGATCTGCATTAGGTAACCCGATCTACCAAATTACTGAGACATCAAGCGAGTCCCTAGGTCTAACTATGGACAAACTGTAGTTTGATGCAGATTTTGCCCACAGTGTATTACAGTGAAGCTCACATAATATTCAGTAATCTCTACAAATTTATAACTCACGCTATTAATGGGCACTCATATATAAAGTCCGCCCAGTTCATGACCAATCCCTGAAGGATCCCTTTTGCAACAGGCTACCAGAAGACATATCAACCCGAGTTAGCCTGTACTCTCACCCGCTCAGCCCGGTTTGTACTACAAATCCATTATAACAGAGCTTACAGTGAGTGAGATTCACAGCAGAGATCCATAAACCGGGTAGTGAAAAAGAAATGCAAGCCATTTCTCACATGTACATTAATGTGTTTTAGAAACTCAGTCTTGGTCACTCATCACTCAGTCTACCCTTCAATTAACAGGCACAAGCGGGGGTGGGGAAGTCAGAGATAGAAAACCAAAACACACTCTAGAGCAGAGTACCTACATACAAGTGTCGATTCAAGCATTAAGGTCAAGACCAGCTTTCAATGAGGTGGGTCTTGTCAGTTGCAATAGAGTTGCTGCTTTATCAAATGTCAATATCTCACACCAGGGCTCCAGGCTGCCGGGAACTCCTCATGTCCTGAAAGGAGTCTTTGGCTTTCTGTGGTTTCGCATACAGTGAAAGGTGGCAAAGGCAGGGTAGTTCATGGCCAGCACTTCTCGTGTTAAGGGTTCCATCCTTCATTATTGCATCACAGAATTCACATCAGGACATATCAAAACATTGCCATCCAAATGATCTCTTTTCTTTGAGAAGGTACGCTCTGCAGGCATCTGTGTCCAGGGATCACAAGAGAAAAGTCGGATAGTGATGGCTCTGCACAGTTGCAATGTAAACGAGCTGCCTTTTCCAAGTACCTCCGATTGTAAGAACTAGTGCAACAAAGTCGAAATGCCCTGGTTTCAGGGACTGAAAAAACACCAGGGATCCTCAGAGTTACACCCTATAAAGTATTTACCAAGAGCTGCACTTATTGTTCAAGCAGTATTAAAGATGTCACCGCAGAGTTCCTAGATGTTGGATGGCATTCTAAAGTGGGTTATCACTTTCTTGATTTAGGATCCAGATGCCCAACTCTATTACCCAGTTCTGAGGCTTGCCTTTCAGCCTGGTCCACCGTTGATTTTAGTTTCTTCAATTAGCCGGGCATTGAAATTGTCTTGCAGCCCCTGTTTGCGTTGTGGCTCTCAAATAGTACAAAACAGGATTACTGTTCTAGGAAGCGCACCATCCGAGGGTCCTCGGTTTCGTCTGCTTCCCTGAATTGTTTAAAGTAGATGACCTGTTTCAGAGTAAAGAACTAATTTTCTTCTTTTGTTTGCTCTCTTCATACAGTGTTGTAGAGAAGGATACTTACTTACCCCATAGGACAATCCCAAACCAAGCAGCACAGAGACGGTGCATGATCTAACAGAGGCTCCTAGTAGATACTCAACTATGGGGATCTGTGTATGCCACCGAACAGTGTCTGGAAAAGCCCTTGCTGCTGCGATCTTAATCCACTTCTCCAAATTTGGTCATTTTAGCGCATGCTTTTTTAAGCAATATTTCTTTTGATTCTAAACTTGGTTTACGCTTCCTTTGCCTGCACCGTTTGTGTAAATTGTGACGCATGCGCCACAAATACTTACCCTTTGAGTATAGCCTTATTGCTGGAGCCATGTGACAATGGACGGGCCCCGCAAACCGTACCGGTAAACAGACTTTTTCAACTCTGCTGGGAAAGGGCACACTTTCACAGGACGCAGCCTACAATTTTAATACACAATCAGGTTGACAAAACTGTTAAAATTAGGTACTACAGAGAAAATAAAGCTTGTAGAAGGAGTAGTTTCCTACCAGTAACTCCAGTTCTGTAGTAGGGGTATCTCTGTTTTAGTCATAATCCAGTGAATAGTACCGCTCATGTGCGTGGACCCTGGAGCAATCAAAAATAATCTCTTAAGCGGTCTTCATTGCAGTCCTGCATAGACACTTAAGAGAAAATTAAAGACAATAATGCAGCCTGTACCTACAAGACTACACTGTCCAGTACTTCAGTTAGAAATGCCAAGGGTATAACACCAATAACACATTTAATACAATTTGTCAAGTTTCACTCAGAGAAACTTTCCTCCCCTCACCAAATCCTTGGAATGATAGAGAGGAAGGGATGGACAGACAAGCCTCCGTAGGCTGCCATTATGTGTCTGGAAAAGGGATACTGTGTCTTTAAGGAACTCTCTAGAGACCCTCGGTATCAAAGCATGCACAGCCCCTACTTTTTAGATGGCCTCTTAGCCTCCTTCAATATGTCCATGCAATCCTCAGGAAGATTCAAGTGGTCATATTGCACTATCTCAGGAGCCATGCCGCCAAACTCAACAATGAGAGGTTGAGGTGCACCATCTGCCCCCCGAACTTCGTGAGAAGGTCCGGCCGACACAGCAGCCGCCGTTGAGGTAGGATCGACCGGTGAAGCAGGTCCGTGACCCACACAGTCTGGGCCATTCCGGCACAATGAGGATCATCCACGCCCGGGAACGGACCAGCTTGATGAGCACCGCCGGAATCAGGGGAATGGGAGGAAAAGCGTACAGAAAGCTGTTCGACCAGCTGATCCATAACGCGTTCCAAGCATTTTCTGATTTCGGCGGTGGCGAATAGATCCACTTCTGGAATGCCCATATGGCGAAGATGTCGTAGAGCACCTCGTGGTTTATGACCCACTCGTGGTTTTCATGAAGCAACCTGCTGAGTTCGTCCGCCTGAACATTCTGCACACCTGGCAAATGAGTTGCTGTTATCGTCAGTCCTCTGGCTAACAGCCAGTGCCAGATCGCCTGCGCTTCCTGTGACAGTGTGCGTAATCTCGAGCCCCCCTGCTTGTTGAGGTAATACATCGTGGTCGTATTGTCCGTCTGTACAAGCAAGGAGTAGGTCTGAAAGGACGGATGAAAGGCCTTCAGTGCCAAGTGAACAGCTCTGAGTTCCAGGAAATTGATGTGATACGTGGACTCTGCCGGAGACCAAGTTCCCTGGATCTGTAGATTTTCTGAATGCGCTCCCCATCTTAGGAGAGACGCATCCGTAACGATAGTCTGAGTCGGGATGTCCTTGTGGAAAGGAACCCCTCTGAGGAGAGTCTCTGCTGAGCACCACCATCTCAGGGACTGTTGGGCATGAAGAGACAACTGAATCCGGTCGTCCCAACACCCTTTCCTCTGGTCCCACTGGTCCTCCAAACATTCTTGAAGCAGCCTCTTGTGTAGGCGCGCGTGCGGAGTGAGGAAGATACAAGAGGCCATCGATCCCAGTAGAGAAGACACTGTCCTCACTGTTGTAGATGGAGCAGCTATGAGAGCCTGAGCCTTCCGAAGGATGGATAAGCGTCTCTCCTCCGAAGGAGACACGCATCCCGACAGCCTATTGATGGAGGCTCCCAAGTACTGTAGGCACTGTACAGGAATCGGGACAGACTTGGACAGATTTATGTGCAACCCCAGACGGTTCAACAGAACGGCCGTCCTGTTGAAGTGCAATTGCGCTTCCTGGAAGGTGGAGGCTTTGATCAACCAATCATCCAGGTACGGGTAGACAAACACCTTGTTCTTTCTCAGGTGCGCTGCTACCACAGCCATGCATTTCGAAAAAGTCCTGGGTGCAGACTTCAGTCCAAACTGTAGTACGGTGTACTGATAGTGATTGGTGCCAACGAGGAAGCGCAGGAACTTCCGATGTTTCCGTGCAATGGGCACATGGATGTACGCATCTTGCAGATCTATCGCACACAGCCAGTCTCCTCTCTGCAGCTGAGGATAAATCTGGTGCAAAGCCAGCATGCAAAACTTCTTCCTGCGAATCCACTTGTTTGCTTATCGCGAATCCAGAATGGGTCTTAACTCGTTCTTGTTCTTCTTCTGTACTAGGAAGAAGCGTGAGTAAAAACCCTGTCCCCTTTGAGACAGAGGGACATCTTCTATCGCCCTTTTTCTTAACAGGGTATCGGTCTCTGCCTGGAGCTCGCGCAGTTGGAACTGCGAGCCGACCGGTGGAATTGCTGGAGGCGGGGTGGTGAAACAAAGACTGTACCCATTGCAAACAATATTCAGCGCCCACTTGTCCTGAGTAATGTTTCTCCACTCTGCCAGGTAATGTTGAATGCTTCCCCCCACCGGAGCGGGTAACGGATGAAGGGGAAGTAGCAGCTCAGGGCCTAGACCCAGCCAGGCCTTTGGTCGCGGCGGAAGACTGTTGACCACCTCGGCCCCTCTGGTGCTTTTGGAACGGTTTCCGCTGGAACTGCTTTTGTTGTTGTTGCTGTCCAGCCTGTCGACCCTGCCCTCTGCCTTGCGCTCTGTACCGCCTCTGGAACGGGCTGAAGGTCTTTTTCTGTTCCTTAGGCTTTTCCAACCAGACAGCCGTCAGGGTTTCCGCCTCCGCCTTCATGCGGGCCATCTTGTCGTCCGCATGTTTCCCGAAGAGGGTCTCGCCCAAAAAGTGTAGGTTAGCAACTCTCTGCTGCGCCTCGGGCTTCAAGGATGTAAGAAGCAGCCAGTCGTGGCGCCTCAGGTTGACCCCAAGGCAGTATCTGTAGGCTGCCAAGAGGAAAGAATCCGCAGCCAAACTTATTACCTGGTTGGAAACCAGCAGACATTCAGCAAGGATCTCTTGAAAATCTTCCCTTTTTTCCCGGGGAAGGTGTTCCGAAAACTGTTGGAGGGACTCCCACAGAGCCCGACCGTAACGTCCCAACAGGGCTGAGGCACTCGCGGCCTTCATCGATGTGGAGGCCGTCCCACAGACCTTCCTGCCTGCTGAATCCAACCAGCGGCTCTCCTTGTCAGGAGGCACAGTCGATGATGGGGTGGTGGCCTGCTGTTTTCTTGCTGCCGTCACAATCACAGAGTCAAGCGTGGGATCCCCCCGAAGAAATACTGGGTCCGAGTCAGGAGCCTTATATTTCTTCTGCAGCCTTGAAGGTGCCGACCTCGTAGCCGCAGGAGTGAGGAACAACTCCATGGCCGGTTCCACCAGTCCAGGCACCAAGGGCAGAAAAGGGTGAGACAAATGCTTCTTGTGCAGAGTTTCGAAAATGACGGTAGTCAATGGTGTGGGCACAGTGAGCGTGATGCCCAGCTTATTCGTCCCTCACAGCAACACGTCCTGGAAGGAGACTATGTCGTCTACTGGAGACACCCACGTCCGAGGGGAGTCCGACAGGGTAGGTGAATAGTCCCTGGTACCGGAGGAATCCGTGTAGCAGGACCTCGACCGGTCCCTCCTGTGGCGCGGTCTGGATCTTGTAGAAGAGCAACGGCGACTCCTGGATCTATCCCTCCGTCTGGAGCAAGATCTTGACCTCCTCAGCCCACGGGCGGTAACGGAAGGCGCTGTGGAGGCCTAAACGGGAGCCTAGGTTGCGGTTGCCCCGTAGGCGGTGTCGGGAGATGAGGTAACGAGGCCGACCTTGGAGGTGGTGGTGGTGTAGGAGGTGGAGGGCGATGAGGAGGACAGGTGGCGGAGGTGGTGTTGGGTTACGTGGAGGAGGGTCCTTGGGTAACAGAGGAGGTGTAGGTGACCTCGGCTTGGAGGGCGAATAGACTTGTGAGTCCTCCGAGCCTGGAGCCTCCTTCTTTCTTTTCTTCTCCTGACCTGAAGGGGGGGACCTAGAGGCCGTACCCCTGGTAGCCAAACGACGGCGCCGCCGCGACCATGGGCTTGTGGACACTGAGGATACAGTCCTGGCCTTGGAACGCCTCCTGGAGGACGATGCAATCCTCCTCCTTGACGCTGAGCGCCTTTTCGACGTCGATGACAGCCTTTTCGACGTCGACGACCGTCTTCTCGAAGTCGACGAACGTCTTCTCGACGTCGACGAACGTCTTCTCGACGTCGACGATCTCCTTCTCGACGTCGACGATCTTCTTCTCGACGTCGACGATCTCCTTCTCGACGTCGACGATCTCCTTCTCGACATAGATGATCTCCTTCTCGACATAGATGATCTCCTTCTCGACATAGATGATCTCCTTCTCGACAGATCTCCTTCTTGACGTCGAACGTCCAGTCAACATCGATGGTGAACACCGGTGACTCCTCCTTGAACCCTCTTGACGTCGATGATGGCTTGATGACGAAGCAGTACTCGACGTCTACCTCGTCGGGGGTCTCGACGTCAATCCCCTCGACGTCAACTTCGCTTCAACCCAGAGCCCTGGGGAGACGGGGAGCAGACCGTGGTCATTTCTCTCGACGCCGACGTCGAGGCCATCGACGCCGACGGAGACCGGTGGCGTTTTCTGGCCTTCTTCCTACTGGGGAGCCCCCCAGAGGCCGCAGCACGGGCAGAGGAAGAAGCCCCTTTCTGCCCAGACCCACCTTGACCGTTGCTGCTTTCTTTGCTCCAGTCCTTGGAACCTGATCTTCCTCGGTCCTTCAGGGTCCTACTGGAAAACTGTAGGCAGATCTCACAGGTCCCAGGAACACGAGAAGGGAGACACAGGATACACACCCTGTGTGGATTAGATCTTGCCTTCTTCCTGGCACTCTCTGGGCATTTCTCAAATAAGGCAGGCATATTTGACAAAACCACCCTAAAACTCCAGAAAAGTGAAGAAGAAGTAAAGATACGTCGAGTGAACACACTCTAACACTTCAAAAGTGTCAAAAATTACACAAACACCCAAAAAGGGAGAGCTCAATGCTCCAGGGTCCTGCTAGCAGGAGCCGGAAAAAAGAACAGAGTAAAAGGAAGGGGCTGTGCATGCTGGGATACCGAGGGTCTCTAGAGAGTTCCTTAAAGGCACGGTATCCCTTTTCCAGACACATAATGGCAGCCTATGGAGGCTTGTCTGTCCATCCCTTCCTCTCTATCATTCCAAGGATTTGGTGAGGGGAGGAAAGTTTCTCTGAGTGAAATTTGACAAATTGTATTAAATGTGTTATTGGTGTTATATCCTTGGCATTTCTAGCTCAAGTACTGGACAGTGTAGCCTTGTAGGTACAGGCTGCATTATTGTCTTTAATTTTCTCTTAAGTGTCTATGCAGGACTGCAATGAAGACAGCTCAAAGATTATTTTTGATTGCTCCGGGGTCCACGCACAAGGGTGGGACTATTCACTAGATTATGACTATACACAGAGATCCCCTACTACAGAATAAAGGGATCAAAAGCTATGAAGTCAAGTACTCTATTTTTAGAATTATTTTACAATCTGCATATAGTGGCCCAGTTAATTTGAAGACAAAGCGTTATTGTCATAAGAGGCCTACACATGCATCTGGTCCTTGAGCAGATAGCTATAGGTCTCATCTTCTCTCGTGCATCCTTGACACCTTGGAAAATATCACCCAATTAGCCTGCGACAAAGAACAGAACATCGGATAAATATTCTATGTGATGTGTGCTATTGTGGCATTTCTACACCACAGAGAACTGTGGTGGGGCTCTTGCTGCATTGCGCCCAGGTGGTAAGCTGCTTACTATGTGTCGTCATGTGAACGAATCAGTGGTCGTAGTGGATAAAAAAAATATATCATGTCGCTTTTTTCGGTCTTTCATCTTCAGGTAACCACATGTAAAATAAGGCACAACTTAAATTAAAAAAGACAAGCAATTTAAGTTAATCAATTGAAAATGCACTATCATACATTATGAAATCTCTATTAGTTGATGCACTGCAGATGTCTGTGTCTGTATTCAGCAGGCCACAGAATCAAATCCTGGTTGGTGCAGTGGAGGCTAGTGACTTGCTATGTTTAGTCCTACGAGGTCCCAGTCTGTGAAAGAAAGCACTGTGAATATCTAAGTCATTATTATTTTTAACTTACATTACACACTGTATAAGAAAGGCAGCTACAAATGCGCAAAAATGTTTAAGATTAAAAAGTGCTTACAAAATAAAGATTTTAGTAGTACCCAGACTGTACATAGCAGACATTTTTTTATAACTGTCCTTTAAAAACACACACTTTACAGATCAGCTGGCAACTTCCATGTGATAAAACTCAAAAGAATAAATCTGTGTCATCAGAAAGCTTCAAATGATTCCATCAATTAAAGTCAATACTGGCTTCCAAGCACCCTTTACATTTGCAGATTAATCTATTGTGCACATTTACATTTCTTTCAAGCAAGTAGGCATGTTTAGCAGTTTGCCCCACCCTCGGCTTCACAGTAAAGGAGACTCCTGGCCTTACACTTAAGCTGAAGCATAGAAACGCAGAATTAACCGTGTTCTTTTCACAAAAAGTTGGGGAAAGGGTTTTCTTACATTAAAAAGGTATGGGCACGTCGTGCTCCTCTGATACCACCCACTTTGACCACTGGAACGAACAGATGAGGTACAACGCATGCAAAAATAAAATGAGGTAATGCCTTTACAAACAAGCATTAGTAAAGCCAACAGGTCTGGCCATGGTAAGTCCGCCATGGGTTTTATTTACTTTTTTGTGCAAACCTATGCAATATGAAAAATGAATTAGGAAAAAAATATTAAAATGAAAGGAGTTGCGCAGAAGTTCAGCAGCACTAGCTCAGAAACAAGTGCACTCCTTTTTAGAGAAGCTTGCATATGTGATCAGGGATTCCAGGCAGCTGGCACATACGTTCAGGCAAAAAGCCAACACTCACAGTGTAAGACAGCCAATGGATTAATTGGCACACTGCCCAATACTGTAATGGGGGAAGCAACATGTGAATGACACGTGAACAGAACCCTAGGTAAAGAAAATTGACAAAAAGCCCCTATATGCATCAATGTATGTAAATGTGTTTGTGCTTACTGGTCTCCTCCGACCCGGTGTTTTGCCCATTTTCAAGCCACATTGCTGCTTGCCACGAGTGACATTGAGGTATTTGCGCCTAAATAACTACAATTACCATTTACATGGCAATGTCTATGGTAATGGTCACCGGTTAAACATATTTGAGGAACATTCACGATTCAGACTCTAATTCTGATTGTTTGCCGAAGAACGTCGGACAAGCATGAGATCGTCAAAAGGCATTATGGGACTTGCAGTCGTTTCAGGGACGTCAACGCTTTCCTGGTGGCTGGCATTTATGTCGGGAAGTAACACATTAAGTGTAGCCGAGCCCCGGCGTGCGGTTACTAACATTGTGTTTCATTGCCTCTCTCGGATAATACACATCAAAACGATCACGTCTGGGCATATTATAGTTGTGTTTCCGAATTTAGGTCATAGTTCAAATACCGGCGAACTAGCATTTACCTGTACTTGCAATTACGGATAAAAGCGGTGGTTGTCAAATACGCTTATGACATTTGCAGCTTGGTTTTAATATATTCTAATTTTTAAATGTTAGTTAAGAGGGCAGCGTTTTTTGAGGGATTGGCGCCATGTGTTTAAAGTTTAATATGCTTCCGCAAAAGGTAAATTCATTTGTGTGCACGTTTAGACAAGCAGTAGGTTATATTTGTGATCTATATAGGCTGGGTACACATTATGCTCTCCTAGTTATGATAATTTGTTGCACTATGCATTTTGTATTTTCTTCATACATCATAAGATTGATTGTTTTACCAGCCACATGTTAAGGTCTCGTCTACAACATTGCTTTAGCAATGTATACTTGGCGAGATTATAGTAAGGCTTTCAAAAGTCTACCCAAACTGTGGATTAGGTACAGTGCATGTGAGCCAGGCACATGCACATCGCCAGCCACATCGCACATCACACACAATTTGTCTGAGCCTCTGCATCAGACTTTAAAGCAATGCGCTCCCCCGCCCCCACCACAGCAATGCCGAGAGCTTGTTTTTTTTCCTTGCCCAGGTCCGTCACTCAATTGTATGTGACTATAAATGAACAGCCCAGCTGGTGCTGGCCATTGTCGTGCGTTCTCTTCCCCCCCCGCCCTCCCTCCTGATGTCCATGCCTCCTAGCCCTCGCATTTTCATTCCCCCATTGCAAATACTTGTTT